>NW_028157745.1:160000-165000 GCF_964263955.1 Coregonus lavaretus
GGATGGATCTGGATGGGGGTGCTTGGACCCCTTCTTGGGGTCTCCCCCAAGCTGGCCATGCCGGCCATGGGCACCCAAAACCCCCATGTGTGAGTGAAAAGCCTCCCCTGGGTCCCCATAGTGAAATCAGGCCTAAAATGACCTGTGGCGCCCCCCTGTGGATGGATCTTGGTGGGGGTGCTTGGACCCCTTCTTGGGGTCTCCTCCAAGCCAGCCATGCCGACCATGGGCACCCAAAACCCCGATGTGTGAGTGAAAAGCCTCCCCTGTGTCCCCATAGTGAAATCAGGCCTAAAATGACCTGTGGCGCCCCCCTGTGGATGGATCTTGGTGGGGGTGCTTGGACCCCTTCTTGGGGTCTCCCCCAAGCCAGCCATGCCGACCATGGGCACCCAAAACCCCCATGTGTGAGTGAACAGCCTCCCCTGGGTACCCATAGTGAAATCAGGCTTAAAGTGACCTGTGGCGCCCCCCTGTGGATGGATCTTGGTGGGGGTGCTTGGACCCCTTCTTGGGGTCTCCTCCAAGCCAGCCATGCCGACCATGGGCACCCAAAACCCCCATGTGTGAGTGAACAGCCTCCCCTGGGTACCCATAGTGAAATCCGGCTTAAAGTGACCTGTGGCGCCCCCCTGTGGATGGATCTTGGTGGGGGTGCTTGGACCCCTTCTTGGGGTCTCCTCCAAGCCAGCCATGCCGACCATGGGCACCCAAAACCCCCATGTGTGAGTGAACAGCCTCCCCTGGGTACCCATAGTGAAATCCGGCTTAAAGTGACCTGTGGCGCCCCCCTGTGGATGGATCTTGGTGGGGGTGCTTGGACCCCTTCTTGGGGTCTCCTCCAAGCCAGCCATGCCGACCAAGGGCACCCAAAACCCCGATGTGTGAGTGAAAAGCCTCCCCTGTGTCCCCATAGTGAAATCCGGCTTAAAGTGACCTGTGGCGCCCCCCTGTGGATGGATCTTGGTGGGGGTGCTTGGACCCCTTCTTGGGGTCTCCCCCAAGCCAGCCATGCCGACCATGGGCACCCAAAACCCCCATGTGTGAGTGAAAAGCCTCCCCTGTGTCCCCATAGTGAAATCCGGCTTAAAGTGACCTGTGGCGCCCCCCTGTGGATGGATCTTGGTGGGGGTGCTTGGACCCCTTCTTGGGGTCTCCTCCAAGCCAGCCATGCCGACCAAGGGCACCCAAAACCCCGATGTGTGAGTGAAAAGCCTCCCCTGTGTCCCCATAGTGAAATCAGGCCTAAAATGACCTGTGGCGCCCCCCTGTGGATGGATCTTGGTGGGGGTGCTTGGACCCCTTCTTGGGGTCTCCCCCAAGCCAGCCATGCCGACCATGGGCACCCAAAACCCCCATGTGTGAGTGAACAGCCTCCCCTGGGTACCCATAGTGAAATCAGGCTTAAAGTGACCTGTGGCGCCCCCCTGTGGATGGATCTTGGTGGGGGTGCTTGGACCCCTTCTTGGGGTCTCCCCCAAGCCAGCCATGCCGACCATGGGCACCCAAAACCCCCATGTGTGAGTGAACAGCCTCCCCTGGGTCCCCATAGTGAAATCAGGCTTAAAATGACATGTGGCGCCCCCCTGTGGATAGATCCGGCTGTGGGTGCTTGGACCCCTTCTTGGGGTCCCCCCCAAGCCATCCATGCCGACCATGGGCACCCCAAACCCCCATGTGTGAGTGAACAGCCTCCCCTGGGTACCCATAGTGAAATCAGGCTTAAAATGACATGTGGCGCCCCCCTGTGGATAGATCCGGCTGTGGGTGCTTGGACCCCTTCTTGGGGTCCCCCCCAAGCTGGCCATGCCTTCAATGGGCACCCAAAACCCCCATGTGTGAGTGAACAGCCTCCCCTGGGTACCCATAGTGAAATCCGGCCTAAAGTGACATGTGGCGCCCCCCTGTGGATGGATCCGGCTGTGGGGTCTTGGACCCCTTCTTGGGGTCCCCCCCAAGCTGGCCATGCCTTCAATGGGCACCCAAAACCCCCATGTGTGAGTGAACAGCCTCCCCTGGGTACCCATAGTGAAATCAGGCTTAAAATGACATGTGGCGCCCCCCTGTGGATGGATCCGGCTGTGGGGTCTTGGACCCCCTCTTGGGGTCACCCCCAAGCCGGCCATGGGCACCCAAAACCCCCATTTGTGAGTTAAGATCATCCCCTGGTTCCCCTAGTGAAATCAGGCTTAAAATGACATGTGGCGCCCCCCTGTGGATGGATCCGGGTGTGGGGTCTTGGACCCACTCTTGGGGTCACCCCCAAGCCGGCCAAGGGCACCCAAAACCCCCATGTGTGAGGTAATAGCCTCCCCTGGTTCTCCTAGTGTCCGCCGGCGGTTTACCATATGGGGGTGTCTGACCAAGAACCCAATCCGAGAAAAGTGCATCAAAATCGGCCTTCCGGGAGCCAGGAGTCGGTCCCTGGTTCTCCTGGTGTCAACCGGATGGTTTCCATATGGGGGTGTCTGACCACCAACCCAATCCGAGAAAAGTGCATCAAAATCGGCCTTCCGGGAGCCAGGAGTCGGTCCCTGGTTCTCCTGGTGTCAACCGGATGGTTTCCATATGGGGGTGTCTGACCACCAACCCAATCCGAGAAAAGTGCATCAAAATCGGCCTTCCGGGAGCCAGGAGTCGGTCCCTGGTTCTCATAGTGTCAACCGGATGATTTCCATATGGGGGTGTCTGACCACCAACCCAATCCGAGAAAAGTGCATCAAAATCGGCCTTCCGTGAGGCAGGAGTCGGTCCCTGGTTCTCATAGTGTCAACCGGATGGTTTCCATATGGGGGTGTCTGACCACCAACCCAATCCGAGAAAAGTGCATCAAAATCGGCCTTCCGGGAGCCAGGAGTCGGTCCCTGGTTCTCCTAATGTCAACCGGATGGTTTCCATATGGGGGTGTCTGACCACCAACCCAATCCGAGAAAAGTGCATCAAAATCGGCCTTCCGGGAGCCAGGAGTCGGTCCCTGGTTCTCCTAATGTCAACCGGATGGTTTCCATATGGGGGTGTCTGACCACCAACCCAATCCGAGAAAAGTGCATCAAAATCGGCCTTCCGTGAGGCAGGAGTCGGTCCCTGGTTCTCATAGTGTCAACCGGATGGTTTCCATATGGGGGTGTCTGACCACCAACCCAATCCGAGAAAAGTGCATCAAAATCGGCCTTCCGTGAGGCAGGAGTCGGTCCCTGGTTCTCATAGTGTCAACCGGATGGTTTCCATATGGGGGTGTCTGACCACCAACCCAATCCGAGAAAAGTGCATCAAAATCGGCCTTCCGGGAGCCAGGAGTCGGTCCCTGGTTCTCCTAATGTCAACCGGATGGTTTCCATATGGGGGTGTCTGACCACCAACCCAATCCGAGAAAAGTGCATCAAAATCGGCCTTCCGGGAGCCAGGAGTCGGTCCCTGGTTCTCCTAATGTCAACCGGATGGTTTCCATATGGGGGTGTCTGACCACCAACCCAATCCGAGAAAAGTGCATCAAAATCGGCCTTCCGTGAGGCAGGAGTCGGTCCCTGGTTCTCATAGTGTCAACCGGATGGTTTCCATATGGGGGTGTCTGACCACCAACCCAATCCGAGAAAAGTGCATCAAAATCGGCCTTCCGGGAGCCAGGAGTCGGTCCCTGGTTCTCCTAATGTCAACCGGATGGTTTCCATATGGGGGTGTCTGACCACCAACCCAATCCGAGAAAAGTGCATCAAAATCGGCCTTCCGTGAGGCAGGAGTCGGTCCCTGGTTCTCATAGTGTCAACCGGATGGTTTCCATATGGGGGTGTCTGACCACCAACCCAATCCGAGAAAAGTGCATCAAAATCGGCCTTCCGGGAGCCAGGAGTCGGTCCCTGGTTCTCCTAATGTCAACCGGATGGTTTCCATATGGGGGTGTCTGACCACCAACCCAATCCGAGAAAAGTGCATCAAAATCGGCCTTCCGTGAGGCAGGAGTCGGTCCCTGGTTCTCATAGTGTCAACCGGATGGTTTCCATATGGGGGTGTCTGACCACCAACCCAATCCGAGAAAAGTGCATCAAAATCGGCCTTCCGGGAGCCAGGAGTCGGTCCCTGGTTCTCCTAATGTCAACCGGATGGTTTCCATATGGGGGTGTCTGACCACCAACCCAATCCGAGAAAAGTGCATCAAAATCGGCCTTCCGTGAGGCAGGAGTCGGTCCCTGGTTCTCATAGTGTCAACCGGATGGTTTCCATATGGGGGTGTCTGACCACCAACCCAATCCGAGAAAAGTGCATCAAAATCGGCCTTCCGGGAGCCAGGAGTCGGTCCCTGGTTCTCCTAATGTCAACCGGATGGTTTCCATATGGGGGTGTCTGACCACCAACCCAATCCGAGAAAAGTGCATCAAAATCGGCCTTCCGTGAGGCAGGAGTCGGTCCCTGGTTCTCATAGTGTCAACCGGATGGTTTCCATATGGGGGTGTCTGACCACCAACCCAATCCGAGAAAAGTGCATCAAAATCGGCCTTCCGGGAGCCAGGAGTCGGTCCCTGGTTCTCATAGTGTCAACCGGATGATTTCCATATGGGGGTGTCTGACCACCAACCCAATCCGAGAAAAGTGCATCAAAATCGGCCTTCCGTGAGGCAGGAGTCGGTCCCTGGTTCTCATAGTGTCAACCGGATGATTTCCATATGGGGGTGTCTGACCAACATCCCAATCCGAGAAAAGTGCATCAAAATCGGCCTTCCGGGAGCCAGGAGTCGGTCCCTGGTTCTCCTGGTGTCAACCGGATGGTTTCCATATGGGGGTGTCTGACCACCAACCCAATCCGAGAAAAGTGCATCAAAATCGGCCTTCCGGGAGCCAGGAGTCGGTCCCTGGTTCTCCTAATGTCAACCGGATGGTTTCCATATGGGGGTGTCTGACCACCAACCCAATCCGAGAAAAGTGCATCAAAATCGGCCTTCCGTGAGGCAGGAGTCGGTCCCTGGTTCTCATAGTGTCAACCGGATGGTTTCCATATGGGGGTGTCT
>NW_028157745.1:177500-182500 GCF_964263955.1 Coregonus lavaretus
CTGTGTCCCCATAGTGAAATCCGGCTTAAAGTGACCTGTGGCGCCCCCCTGTGGATGGATCTTGGTGGGGGTGCTTGGACCCCTTCTTGGGGTCTCCCCCAAGCCAGCCATGCCGACCATGGGCACCCAAAACCCCCATGTGTGAGTGAAAAGCCTCCCCTGTGTCCCCATAGTGAAATCAGGCCTAAAATGACCTGTGGCGCCCCCCTGTGGATGGATCTTGGTGGGGGTGCTTGGACCCCTTCTTGGGGTCTCCCCCAAGCCAGCCATGCCGACCATGGGCACCCAAAACCCCCATGTGTGAGTGAACAGCCTCCCCTGGGTACCCATAGTGAAATCAGGCTTAAAGTGACCTGTGGCGCCCCCCTGTGGATGGATCTTGGTGGGGGTGCTTGGACCCCTTCTTGGGGTCTCCTCCAAGCCAGCCATGCCGACCATGGGCACCCAAAACCCCCATGTGTGAGTGAACAGCCTCCCCTGGGTACCCATAGTGAAATCCGGCTTAAAGTGACCTGTGGCGCCCCCCTGTGGATGGATCTTGGTGGGGGTGCTTGGACCCCTTCTTGGGGTCTCCTCCAAGCCAGCCATGCCGACCATGGGCACCCAAAACCCCCATGTGTGAGTGAACAGCCTCCCCTGGGTACCCATAGTGAAATCCGGCTTAAAGTGACCTGTGGCGCCCCCCTGTGGATGGATCTTGGTGGGGGTGCTTGGACCCCTTCTTGGGGTCTCCTCCAAGCCAGCCATGCCGACCAAGGGCACCCAAAACCCCGATGTGTGAGTGAAAAGCCTCCCCTGTGTCCCCATAGTGAAATCCGGCTTAAAGTGACCTGTGGCGCCCCCCTGTGGATGGATCTTGGTGGGGGTGCTTGGACCCCTTCTTGGGGTCTCCCCCAAGCCAGCCATGCCGACCATGGGCACCCAAAACCCCCATGTGTGAGTGAAAAGCCTCCCCTGTGTCCCCATAGTGAAATCCGGCTTAAAGTGACCTGTGGCGCCCCCCTGTGGATGGATCTTGGTGGGGGTGCTTGGACCCCTTCTTGGGGTCTCCTCCAAGCCAGCCATGCCGACCAAGGGCACCCAAAACCCCGATGTGTGAGTGAAAAGCCTCCCCTGTGTCCCCATAGTGAAATCAGGCCTAAAATGACCTGTGGCGCCCCCCTGTGGATGGATCTTGGTGGGGATGCTTGGACCCCTTCTTGGGGTCTCCCCCAAGCCAGCCATGCCGACCATGGGCACCCAAAACCCCCATGTGTGAGTGAACAGCCTCCCCTGGGTACCCATAGTGAAATCAGGCTTAAAGTGACCTGTGGCGCCCCCCTGTGGATGGATCTTGGTGGGGGTGCTTGGACCCCTTCTTGGGGTCTCCCCCAAGCCAGCCATGCCGACCATGGGCACCCAAAACCCCCATGTGTGAGTGAACAGCCTCCCCTGGGTCCCCATAGTGAAATCAGGCTTAAAATGACATGTGGCGCCCCCCTGTGGATAGATCCGGCTGTGGGTGCTTGGACCCCTTCTTGGGGTCCCCCCCAAGCCATCCATGCCGACCATGGGCACCCCAAACCCCCATGTGTGAGTGAACAGCCTCCCCTGGGTACCCATAGTGAAATCAGGCTTAAAATGACATGTGGCGCCCCCCTGTGGATAGATCCGGCTGTGGGTGCTTGGACCCCTTCTTGGGGTCCCCCCCAAGCTGGCCATGCCTTCAATGGGCACCCAAAACCCCCATGTGTGAGTGAACAGCCTCCCCTGGGTACCCATAGTGAAATCCGGCCTAAAGTGACATGTGGCGCCCCCCTGTGGATGGATCCGGCTGTGGGGTCTTGGACCCCTTCTTGGGGTCCCCCCCAAGCTGGCCATGCCTTCAATGGGCACCCAAAACCCCCATGTGTGAGTGAACAGCCTCCCCTGGGTACCCATAGTGAAATCAGGCTTAAAATGACATGTGGCGCCCCCCTGTGGATGGATCCGGCTGTGGGGTCTTGGACCCCCTCTTGGGGTCACCCCCAAGCCGGCCATGGGCACCCAAAACCCCCATTTGTGAGTTAAGATCATCCCCTGGTTCCCCTAGTGAAATCAGGCTTAAAATGACATGTGGCGCCCCCCTGTGGATGGATCCGGGTGTGGGGTCTTGGACCCACTCTTGGGGTCACCCCCAAGCCGGCCAAGGGCACCCAAAACCCCCATGTGTGAGGTAATAGCCTCCCCTGGTTCTCCTAGTGTCCGCCGGCGGTTTACCATATGGGGGTGTCTGACCAAGAACCCAATCCGAGAAAAGTGCATCAAAATCGGCCTTCCGGGAGCCAGGAGTCGGTCCCTGGTTCTCCTGGTGTCAACCGGATGGTTTCCATATGGGGGTGTCTGACCACCAACCCAATCCGAGAAAAGTGCATCAAAATCGGCCTTCCGGGAGCCAGGAGTCGGTCCCTGGTTCTCCTGGTGTCAACCGGATGGTTTCCATATGGGGGTGTCTGACCACCAACCCAATCCGAGAAAAGTGCATCAAAATCGGCCTTCCGGGAGCCAGGAGTCGGTCCCTGGTTCTCATAGTGTCAACCGGATGATTTCCATATGGGGGTGTCTGACCACCAACCCAATCCGAGAAAAGTGCATCAAAATCGGCCTTCCGTGAGGCAGGAGTCGGTCCCTGGTTCTCATAGTGTCAACCGGATGGTTTCCATATGGGGGTGTCTGACCACCAACCCAATCCGAGAAAAGTGCATCAAAATCGGCCTTCCGGGAGCCAGGAGTCGGTCCCTGGTTCTCCTAATGTCAACCGGATGGTTTCCATATGGGGGTGTCTGACCACCAACCCAATCCGAGAAAAGTGCATCAAAATCGGCCTTCCGGGAGCCAGGAGTCGGTCCCTGGTTCTCCTAATGTCAACCGGATGGTTTCCATATGGGGGTGTCTGACCACCAACCCAATCCGAGAAAAGTGCATCAAAATCGGCCTTCCGTGAGGCAGGAGTCGGTCCCTGGTTCTCATAGTGTCAACCGGATGGTTTCCATATGGGGGTGTCTGACCACCAACCCAATCCGAGAAAAGTGCATCAAAATCGGCCTTCCGTGAGGCAGGAGTCGGTCCCTGGTTCTCATAGTGTCAACCGGATGGTTTCCATATGGGGGTGTCTGACCACCAACCCAATCCGAGAAAAGTGCATCAAAATCGGCCTTCCGGGAGCCAGGAGTCGGTCCCTGGTTCTCATAGTGTCAACCGGATGATTTCCATATGGGGGTGTCTGACCACCAACCCAATCCGAGAAAAGTGCATCAAAATCGGCCTTCCGTGAGGCAGGAGTCGGTCCCTGGTTCTCATAGTGTCAACCGGATGGTTTCCATATGGGGGTGTCTGACCACCAACCCAATCCGAGAAAAGTGCATCAAAATCGGCCTTCCGGGAGCCAGGAGTCGGTCCCTGGTTCTCCTAATGTCAACCGGATGGTTTCCATATGGGGGTGTCTGACCACCAACCCAATCCGAGAAAAGTGCATCAAAATCGGCCTTCCGGGAGCCAGGAGTCGGTCCCTGGTTCTCCTAATGTCAACCGGATGGTTTCCATATGGGGGTGTCTGACCACCAACCCAATCCGAGAAAAGTGCATCAAAATCGGCCTTCCGTGAGGCAGGAGTCGGTCCCTGGTTCTCATAGTGTCAACCGGATGGTTTCCATATGGGGGTGTCTGACCACCAACCCAATCCGAGAAAAGTGCATCAAAATCGGCCTTCCGTGAGGCAGGAGTCGGTCCCTGGTTCTCATAGTGTCAACCGGATGGTTTCCATATGGGGGTGTCTGACCACCAACCCAATCCGAGAAAAGTGCATCAAAATCGGCCTTCCGGGAGCCAGGAGTCGGTCCCTGGTTCTCCTAATGTCAACCGGATGGTTTCCATATGGGGGTGTCTGACCACCAACCCAATCCGAGAAAAGTGCATCAAAATCGGCCTTCCGGGAGCCAGGAGTCGGTCCCTGGTTCTCCTAATGTCAACCGGATGGTTTCCATATGGGGGTGTCTGACCACCAACCCAATCCGAGAAAAGTGCATCAAAATCGGCCTTCCGTGAGGCAGGAGTCGGTCCCTGGTTCTCATAGTGTCAACCGGATGGTTTCCATATGGGGGTGTCTGACCACCAACCCAATCCGAGAAAAGTGCATCAAAATCGGCCTTCCGGGAGCCAGGAGTCGGTCCCTGGTTCTCCTAATGTCAACCGGATGGTTTCCATATGGGGGTGTCTGACCACCAACCCAATCCGAGAAAAGTGCATCAAAATCGGCCTTCCGTGAGGCAGGAGTCGGTCCCTGGTTCTCATAGTGTCAACCGGATGGTTTCCATATGGGGGTGTCTGACCACCAACCCAATCCGAGAAAAGTGCATCAAAATCGGCCTTCCGGGAGCCAGGAGTCGGTCCCTGGTTCTCATAGTGTCAACCGGATGATTTCCATATGGGGGTGTCTGACCACCAACCCAATCCGAGAAAAGTGCATCAAAATCGGCCTTCCGTGAGGCAGGAGTCGGTCCCTGGTTCTCATAGTGTCAACCGGATGATTTCCATATGGGGGTGTCTGACCAACATCCCAATCCGAGAAAAGTGCATCAAAATCGGCCTTCCGGGAGCCAGGAGTCGGTCCCTGGTTCTCCTGGTGTCAACCGGATGGTTTCCATATGGGGGTGTCTGACCACCAACCCAATCCGAGAAAAGTGCATCAAAATCGGCCTTCCGGGAGCCAGGAGTCGGTCCCTGGTTCTCCTAATGTCAACCGGATGGTTTCCATATGGGGGTGTCTGACCACCAACCCAATCCGAGAAAAGTGCATCAAAATCGGCCTTCCGTGAGGCAGGAGTCGGTCCCTGGTTCTCATAGTGTCAACCGGATGGTTTCCATATGGGGGTGTCTGACCACCAACCCAATCCGAGAAAAGTGCATCAAAATCGGCCTTCCGTGAGGCAGGAGTCGGTCCCTGGTTCTCATAGTGTCAACCGGATGATTTCCATATGGGGGTG
>NW_028157745.1:195000-205000 GCF_964263955.1 Coregonus lavaretus
GAGAGATGGTTTGAGCGGACACAGAGTGTGGGCCTGGAGGCATGGAGGTCGGAGAGGCATGGAGGTCCAGGGAGTGAGCTGCAGTCTCAGGCCGAGTGAGAGAGGGTTTGAGTGGGCAGGGAGTGTGGGCCTGGTGGTCGTGGTTCTGGAGCCCAGGCCATCCAGGGAGTGAGCTGCAGTCTCAGGCCGAGTGAGAGAGGGTTTCACTGGGCATGGAGTGTAGAGATGGAGGAAATGAGCTCCAGAGGTCACAAATGTCAATGTGGGCCTGCATGGCTGTCAGCAGGGCCACAGAGAGAAGGCCCAAGTGAATAGGTGTGTCTGTGTGAGTGAGTGAACCTGTCTCATAGGGGGGCAGAGCAGGCATCCCCTTTGGGGGCTGTCTGCTCTGTCCCCCTTTTTTTTTGGCCTCCTATACCTCTGGAGGTCAAGGGAGTAAGCTGTACTCTCAAGCCCATGTGAGAGAGGCTTTTAATGGGAAGAGAGAGTTTAAAAAGAGGCATGGAGCTCCAGAGGTCACAAAGGTCAATGTGGGCCTGCATGGATGTCAGCAGGGCATGAGGGAGAAGGCCCAAGTGAATAGGTGTGTCTGTGTGAGTGAGTGAACCTGTCTCATAGGGGGGCAGAGCAGGCATCCCCTTTGGGGGCTGTCTGCTCTGTCCCCCTTTTTTTTTGGCCTCCTATACCTCTGGAGGTCAAGGGAGTAAGCTGTACTCTCAAGCCCATGGGAGAGAGGGTTTTAATAGGGAGAGAGTGATTAAAAAGAGGCATGGTGCTCCAGGGGAGTGAGCTGTACTCTCATGCCCATGGGAGATGCCCTTTACTAGGCAGGGAGTTTAGAACAAGGTGCATGGAGCTCCAGAGGTCACAAAGGTCAATGTGGGCCTGCATGGATGTCAGCAGGGCATGAGGGAGAAGGCCCAAGTGAATAGGTTTGTCTGTGTGTGTCTGTGTGAGTGAGTGAGTGAGTGTGTGTGTGAACCTTTCCCACAGGAGGGCAGCACTGTGCAGGCAGCTCCAATGGAGGCTGGCTGCTCTGTGCCCATGTATTATTTGTTCTCTCTCTCTCTCTCTCTCTCTCCCCTTTCTTCTGGCCTGCTGGATCACTTTTGTGTGTGGAGGGCTGGACTCTGTCTCACCCATCCCAGCCATGGGCACCCAGAATGCCCATGTGTGAGTCAGGAGCCCTCCCCTGGTTCTCCTAGTGAAAATGACCTGTGGCGCCCCCCTGTGGATGGATCTGGATGGGGGTGCTTGGACCCCTTCTTGGGGTCTCCCCCAAGCTGGCCATGCCGGCCATGGGCACCCAAAACCCCCATGTGTGAGTGAAAAGCCTCCCCTGGGTCCCCATAGTGAAATCAGGCCTAAAATGACCTGTGGCGCCCCCCTGTGGATGGATCTTGGTGGGGGTGCTTGGACCCCTTCTTGGGGTCTCCTCCAAGCCAGCCATGCCGACCATGGGCACCCAAAACCCCGATGTGTGAGTGAAAAGCCTCCCCTGTGTCCCCATAGTGAAATCAGGCCTAAAATGACCTGTGGCGCCCCCCTGTGGATGGATCTTGGTGGGGGTGCTTGGACCCCTTCTTGGGGTCTCCCCCAAGCCAGCCATGCCGACCATGGGCACCCAAAACCCCCATGTGTGAGTGAACAGCCTCCCCTGGGTACCCATAGTGAAATCAGGCTTAAAGTGACCTGTGGCGCCCCCCTGTGGATGGATCTTGGTGGGGGTGCTTGGACCCCTTCTTGGGGTCTCCTCCAAGCCAGCCATGCCGACCATGGGCACCCAAAACCCCCATGTGTGAGTGAACAGCCTCCCCTGGGTACCCATAGTGAAATCCGGCTTAAAGTGACCTGTGGCGCCCCCCTGTGGATGGATCTTGGTGGGGGTGCTTGGACCCCTTCTTGGGGTCTCCTCCAAGCCAGCCATGCCGACCATGGGCACCCAAAACCCCCATGTGTGAGTGAACAGCCTCCCCTGGGTACCCATAGTGAAATCCGGCTTAAAGTGACCTGTGGCGCCCCCCTGTGGATGGATCTTGGTGGGGGTGCTTGGACCCCTTCTTGGGGTCTCCTCCAAGCCAGCCATGCCGACCAAGGGCACCCAAAACCCCGATGTGTGAGTGAAAAGCCTCCCCTGTGTCCCCATAGTGAAATCCGGCTTAAAGTGACCTGTGGCGCCCCCCTGTGGATGGATCTTGGTGGGGGTGCTTGGACCCCTTCTTGGGGTCTCCCCCAAGCCAGCCATGCCGACCATGGGCACCCAAAACCCCCATGTGTGAGTGAAAAGCCTCCCCTGTGTCCCCATAGTGAAATCCGGCTTAAAGTGACCTGTGGCGCCCCCCTGTGGATGGATCTTGGTGGGGGTGCTTGGACCCCTTCTTGGGGTCTCCTCCAAGCCAGCCATGCCGACCAAGGGCACCCAAAACCCCGATGTGTGAGTGAAAAGCCTCCCCTGTGTCCCCATAGTGAAATCAGGCCTAAAATGACCTGTGGCGCCCCCCTGTGGATGGATCTTGGTGGGGGTGCTTGGACCCCTTCTTGGGGTCTCCCCCAAGCCAGCCATGCCGACCATGGGCACCCAAAACCCCCATGTGTGAGTGAACAGCCTCCCCTGGGTACCCATAGTGAAATCAGGCTTAAAGTGACCTGTGGCGCCCCCCTGTGGATGGATCTTGGTGGGGGTGCTTGGACCCCTTCTTGGGGTCTCCCCCAAGCCAGCCATGCCGACCATGGGCACCCAAAACCCCCATGTGTGAGTGAACAGCCTCCCCTGGGTCCCCATAGTGAAATCAGGCTTAAAATGACATGTGGCGCCCCCCTGTGGATAGATCCGGCTGTGGGTGCTTGGACCCCTTCTTGGGGTCCCCCCCAAGCCATCCATGCCGACCATGGGCACCCCAAACCCCCATGTGTGAGTGAACAGCCTCCCCTGGGTACCCATAGTGAAATCAGGCTTAAAATGACATGTGGCGCCCCCCTGTGGATAGATCCGGCTGTGGGTGCTTGGACCCCTTCTTGGGGTCCCCCCCAAGCTGGCCATGCCTTCAATGGGCACCCAAAACCCCCATGTGTGAGTGAACAGCCTCCCCTGGGTACCCATAGTGAAATCCGGCCTAAAGTGACATGTGGCGCCCCCCTGTGGATGGATCCGGCTGTGGGGTCTTGGACCCCTTCTTGGGGTCCCCCCCAAGCTGGCCATGCCTTCAATGGGCACCCAAAACCCCCATGTGTGAGTGAACAGCCTCCCCTGGGTACCCATAGTGAAATCAGGCTTAAAATGACATGTGGCGCCCCCCTGTGGATGGATCCGGCTGTGGGGTCTTGGACCCCCTCTTGGGGTCACCCCCAAGCCGGCCATGGGCACCCAAAACCCCCATTTGTGAGTTAAGATCATCCCCTGGTTCCCCTAGTGAAATCAGGCTTAAAATGACATGTGGCGCCCCCCTGTGGATGGATCCGGGTGTGGGGTCTTGGACCCACTCTTGGGGTCACCCCCAAGCCGGCCAAGGGCACCCAAAACCCCCATGTGTGAGGTAATAGCCTCCCCTGGTTCTCCTAGTGTCCGCCGGCGGTTTACCATATGGGGGTGTCTGACCAAGAACCCAATCCGAGAAAAGTGCATCAAAATCGGCCTTCCGGGAGCCAGGAGTCGGTCCCTGGTTCTCCTGGTGTCAACCGGATGGTTTCCATATGGGGGTGTCTGACCACCAACCCAATCCGAGAAAAGTGCATCAAAATCGGCCTTCCGGGAGCCAGGAGTCGGTCCCTGGTTCTCCTGGTGTCAACCGGATGGTTTCCATATGGGGGTGTCTGACCACCAACCCAATCCGAGAAAAGTGCATCAAAATCGGCCTTCCGGGAGCCAGGAGTCGGTCCCTGGTTCTCATAGTGTCAACCGGATGATTTCCATATGGGGGTGTCTGACCACCAACCCAATCCGAGAAAAGTGCATCAAAATCGGCCTTCCGTGAGGCAGGAGTCGGTCCCTGGTTCTCATAGTGTCAACCGGATGGTTTCCATATGGGGGTGTCTGACCACCAACCCAATCCGAGAAAAGTGCATCAAAATCGGCCTTCCGGGAGCCAGGAGTCGGTCCCTGGTTCTCCTAATGTCAACCGGATGGTTTCCATATGGGGGTGTCTGACCACCAACCCAATCCGAGAAAAGTGCATCAAAATCGGCCTTCCGGGAGCCAGGAGTCGGTCCCTGGTTCTCCTAATGTCAACCGGATGGTTTCCATATGGGGGTGTCTGACCACCAACCCAATCCGAGAAAAGTGCATCAAAATCGGCCTTCCGTGAGGCAGGAGTCGGTCCCTGGTTCTCATAGTGTCAACCGGATGGTTTCCATATGGGGGTGTCTGACCACCAACCCAATCCGAGAAAAGTGCATCAAAATCGGCCTTCCGTGAGGCAGGAGTCGGTCCCTGGTTCTCATAGTGTCAACCGGATGGTTTCCATATGGGGGTGTCTGACCACCAACCCAATCCGAGAAAAGTGCATCAAAATCGGCCTTCCGGGAGCCAGGAGTCGGTCCCTGGTTCTCCTAATGTCAACCGGATGGTTTCCATATGGGGGTGTCTGACCACCAACCCAATCCGAGAAAAGTGCATCAAAATCGGCCTTCCGGGAGCCAGGAGTCGGTCCCTGGTTCTCCTAATGTCAACCGGATGGTTTCCATATGGGGGTGTCTGACCACCAACCCAATCCGAGAAAAGTGCATCAAAATCGGCCTTCCGTGAGGCAGGAGTCGGTCCCTGGTTCTCATAGTGTCAACCGGATGGTTTCCATATGGGGGTGTCTGACCACCAACCCAATCCGAGAAAAGTGCATCAAAATCGGCCTTCCGGGAGCCAGGAGTCGGTCCCTGGTTCTCCTAATGTCAACCGGATGGTTTCCATATGGGGGTGTCTGACCACCAACCCAATCCGAGAAAAGTGCATCAAAATCGGCCTTCCGTGAGGCAGGAGTCGGTCCCTGGTTCTCATAGTGTCAACCGGATGGTTTCCATATGGGGGTGTCTGACCACCAACCCAATCCGAGAAAAGTGCATCAAAATCGGCCTTCCGGGAGCCAGGAGTCGGTCCCTGGTTCTCCTAATGTCAACCGGATGGTTTCCATATGGGGGTGTCTGACCACCAACCCAATCCGAGAAAAGTGCATCAAAATCGGCCTTCCGTGAGGCAGGAGTCGGTCCCTGGTTCTCATAGTGTCAACCGGATGGTTTCCATATGGGGGTGTCTGACCACCAACCCAATCCGAGAAAAGTGCATCAAAATCGGCCTTCCGGGAGCCAGGAGTCGGTCCCTGGTTCTCCTAATGTCAACCGGATGGTTTCCATATGGGGGTGTCTGACCACCAACCCAATCCGAGAAAAGTGCATCAAAATCGGCCTTCCGTGAGGCAGGAGTCGGTCCCTGGTTCTCATAGTGTCAACCGGATGGTTTCCATATGGGGGTGTCTGACCACCAACCCAATCCGAGAAAAGTGCATCAAAATCGGCCTTCCGGGAGCCAGGAGTCGGTCCCTGGTTCTCCTAATGTCAACCGGATGGTTTCCATATGGGGGTGTCTGACCACCAACCCAATCCGAGAAAAGTGCATCAAAATCGGCCTTCCGTGAGGCAGGAGTCGGTCCCTGGTTCTCATAGTGTCAACCGGATGGTTTCCATATGGGGGTGTCTGACCACCAACCCAATCCGAGAAAAGTGCATCAAAATCGGCCTTCCGGGAGCCAGGAGTCGGTCCCTGGTTCTCATAGTGTCAACCGGATGATTTCCATATGGGGGTGTCTGACCACCAACCCAATCCGAGAAAAGTGCATCAAAATCGGCCTTCCGTGAGGCAGGAGTCGGTCCCTGGTTCTCATAGTGTCAACCGGATGATTTCCATATGGGGGTGTCTGACCAACATCCCAATCCGAGAAAAGTGCATCAAAATCGGCCTTCCGGGAGCCAGGAGTCGGTCCCTGGTTCTCCTGGTGTCAACCGGATGGTTTCCATATGGGGGTGTCTGACCACCAACCCAATCCGAGAAAAGTGCATCAAAATCGGCCTTCCGGGAGCCAGGAGTCGGTCCCTGGTTCTCCTAATGTCAACCGGATGGTTTCCATATGGGGGTGTCTGACCACCAACCCAATCCGAGAAAAGTGCATCAAAATCGGCCTTCCGGGAGCCAGGAGTCGGTCCCTGGTTCTCCTAATGTCAACCGGATGGTTTCCATATGGGGGTGTCTGACCACCAACCCAATCCGAGAAAAGTGCATCAAAATCGGCCTTCCGGGAGCCAGGAGTCGGTCCCTGGTTCTCCTAATGTCAACCGGATGGTTTCCATATGGGGGTGTCTGACCACCAACCCAATCCGAGAAAAGTGCATCAAAATCGGCCTTCCGTGAGGCAGGAGTCGGTCCCTGGTTCTCATAGTGTCAACCGGATGGTTTCCATATGGGGGTGTCTGACCACCAACCCAATCCGAGAAAAGTGCATCAAAATCGGCCTTCCGTGAGGCAGGAGTCGGTCCCTGGTTCTCATAGTGTCAACCGGATGGTTTCCATATGGGGGTGTCTGACCACCAACCCAATCCGAGAAAAGTGCATCAAAATCGGCCTTCCGGGAGCCAGGAGTCGGTCCCTGGTTCTCCTAATGTCAACCGGATGGTTTCCATATGGGGGTGTCTGACCACCAACCCAATCCGAGAAAAGTGCATCAAAATCGGCCTTCCGGGAGCCAGGAGTCGGTCCCTGGTTCTCCTAATGTCAACCGGATGGTTTCCATATGGGGGTGTCTGACCACCAACCCAATCCGAGAAAAGTGCATCAAAATCGGCCTTCCGTGAGGCAGGAGTCGGTCCCTGGTTCTCATAGTGTCAACCGGATGGTTTCCATATGGGGGTGTCTGACCACCAACCCAATCCGAGAAAAGTGCATCAAAATCGGCCTTCCGGGAGCCAGGAGTCGGTCCCTGGTTCTCCTAATGTCAACCGGATGGTTTCCATATGGGGGTGTCTGACCACCAACCCAATCCGAGAAAAGTGCATCAAAATCGGCCTTCCGTGAGGCAGGAGTCGGTCCCTGGTTCTCATAGTGTCAACCGGATGGTTTCCATATGGGGGTGTCTGACCACCAACCCAATCCGAGAAAAGTGCATCAAAATCGGCCTTCCGGGAGCCAGGAGTCGGTCCCTGGTTCTCCTAATGTCAACCGGATGGTTTCCATATGGGGGTGTCTGACCACCAACCCAATCCGAGAAAAGTGCATCAAAATCGGCCTTCCGTGAGGCAGGAGTCGGTCCCTGGTTCTCATAGTGTCAACCGGATGGTTTCCATATGGGGGTGTCTGACCACCAACCCAATCCGAGAAAAGTGCATCAAAATCGGCCTTCCGGGAGCCAGGAGTCGGTCCCTGGTTCTCCTAATGTCAACCGGATGGTTTCCATATGGGGGTGTCTGACCACCAACCCAATCCGAGAAAAGTGCATCAAAATCGGCCTTCCGTGAGGCAGGAGTCGGTCCCTGGTTCTCATAGTGTCAACCGGATGGTTTCCATATGGGGGTGTCTGACCACCAACCCAATCCGAGAAAAGTGCATCAAAATCGGCCTTCCGGGAGCCAGGAGTCGGTCCCTGGTTCTCCTAATGTCAACCGGATGGTTTCCATATGGGGGTGTCTGACCACCAACCCAATCCGAGAAAAGTGCATCAAAATCGGCCTTCCGTGAGGCAGGAGTCGGTCCCTGGTTCTCATAGTGTCAACCGGATGGTTTCCATATGGGGGTGTCTGACCACCAACCCAATCCGAGAAAAGTGCATCAAAATCGGCCTTCCGGGAGCCAGGAGTCGGTCCCTGGTTCTCATAGTGTCAACCGGATGATTTCCATATGGGGGTGTCTGACCACCAACCCAATCCGAGAAAAGTGCATCAAAATCGGCCTTCCGTGAGGCAGGAGTCGGTCCCTGGTTCTCATAGTGTCAACCGGATGATTTCCATATGGGGGTGTCTGACCAACATCCCAATCCGAGAAAAGTGCATCAAAATCGGCCTTCCGGGAGCCAGGAGTCGGTCCCTGGTTCTCCTGGTGTCAACCGGATGGTTTCCATATGGGGGTGTCTGACCACCAACCCAATCCGAGAAAAGTGCATCAAAATCGGCCTTCCGGGAGCCAGGAGTCGGTCCCTGGTTCTCCTAATGTCAACCGGATGGTTTCCATATGGGGGTGTCTGACCACCAACCCAATCCGAGAAAAGTGCATCAAAATCGGCCTTCCGTGAGGCAGGAGTCGGTCCCTGGTTCTCATAGTGTCAACCGGATGGTTTCCATATGGGGGTGTCTGACCACCAACCCAATCCGAGAAAAGTGCATCAAAATCGGCCTTCCGTGAGGCAGGAGTCGGTCCCTGGTTCTCATAGTGTCAACCGGATGATTTCCATATGGGGGTGTCTGACCACCAACCCAATCCGAGAAAAGTGCATCAAAATCGGCCTTCCGGGAGCCAGGAGTCGGTCCCTGGTTCTCATAGTGTCAACCGGATGATTTCCATATGGGGGTGTCTGACCACCAACCCAATCCGAGAAAAGTGCATCAAAATCGGCCTTCCGGGAGCCAGGAGTCGGTCCCTGGTTCTCCTGTTGTCAACCGGATGATTTCCATATGGGGGTGTCTGACCAACATCCCAATCCGAAAAAAGTGCATCAAATCGGCCTTCCGGGAGCCAGGAGTCGGTCCCTGGTTCTCCTGTTGTCAACCGGATGATTTCCATATGGGGGTGTCTGACCACCACCCCAATCCGAAAAAAGTGCATCAAATCGGCCTTCCGTGAGCCAGGAGTCGGTCCCTGGTTCTCCTGGTGTCCGCCGACGGACAACCATGTTGGGGTGTCTGACCCACAACCCAATCCGACCAAGTGCACCCAAATCGGCCTTCCGTGAGCCAGGAGTCGGTCTCTGGTTCTCCCATCGACCGCCGGCGGTCTTCCATGTGGGGGTGTCTGACCCACAACCCAATCCGACCAAGAGCACCCATGTCGGCCTTGTGTGAGTCAGGAGCCGTTCCCCCTGGTTCTCATTTGGGTTACCATGCACGAAGGGACATAGTGCAATTTCGGCCGATTTTTCCGATTTTTTCAAATAATGTTTAAAAATACTTCCCGATGAGCTAGAGGTCCCAAATTTGGTCTATTATCCTCTTTTATGATGAACTTCCATTACCTAAAAGGGTTTTTCTTAACTCGTATAGGAACATCAACCGTTCTGACCCCTATTTTTTTTTTTCACTTTTCTAACATAATTAAAATATAGTAAAAAATTTCCAAAAACGAATTAATTTATATATAAATGTGCGTCTATTCGTGCCCTTTTGCGCCAAAAAAACCCCATCCTGATTGGACTTTTAGTTTTTGAATTATTAACGTTTTAAGTCGTTTTTTCAAAACCGAAATCGCTGTTTTTTCCCCCAAACGGCGGAGCACAGACAGGCCCAGCGGGTGGCAGGGCTTATGTCGATAATTTGGCCTCTCCCGTAGTAGCCCCACTCGGTTCCAGGTCGGCCAGACAGGTACCGGCGCGATTTTGAAAACCTCGTTTTCAGAGAATAGACTTCCATGGCGGATTGATCCGGGGGTGATGGCAAACCTCTCGGCCTGTGCGGATATTGGGAATCGGGCATGTTTGAGGGTTCTGGGTCCCTCAGAACCATGGTTCCAACGCTCCGAAGTGGACCATACCTCCAGGGACCTACTGGCCGTTCCCATGCCCAGGGGAAGGCCCGGTTTCGGCTACCTCATGTCCCCATGGCCCCTCTCTGTCGTGAAGCACCCGTACATGTCCGATTGATCCGGGGGTGATGGCAAACCTCTCGGCCCGTGCGGTTGTTGGTAAATGGGCTTTTTTGAGGGTTCTGGGTCCCGCAGAACCATGGTTCCAACGCTCCGAAGTGGACCATCCCTCCGGCGACCGACTGGAGGTGCTCATGCCCAGGGCAGGGCCTGGTTTCGGATACCCTCATGTCCCCA
>NW_028157745.1:217500-222500 GCF_964263955.1 Coregonus lavaretus
GAGTGAAAAGCCTCCCCTGTGTCCCCATAGTGAAATCAGGCCTAAAATGACCTGTGGCGCCCCCCTGTGGATGGATCTTGGTGGGGGTGCTTGGACCCCTTCTTGGGGTCTCCCCCAAGCCAGCCATGCCGACCATGGGCACCCAAAACCCCCATGTGTGAGTGAACAGCCTCCCCTGGGTACCCATAGTGAAATCAGGCTTAAAGTGACCTGTGGCGCCCCCCTGTGGATGGATCTTGGTGGGGGTGCTTGGACCCCTTCTTGGGGTCTCCTCCAAGCCAGCCATGCCGACCATGGGCACCCAAAACCCCCATGTGTGAGTGAACAGCCTCCCCTGGGTACCCATAGTGAAATCCGGCTTAAAGTGACCTGTGGCGCCCCCCTGTGGATGGATCTTGGTGGGGGTGCTTGGACCCCTTCTTGGGGTCTCCTCCAAGCCAGCCATGCCGACCATGGGCACCCAAAACCCCCATGTGTGAGTGAACAGCCTCCCCTGGGTACCCATAGTGAAATCCGGCTTAAAGTGACCTGTGGCGCCCCCCTGTGGATGGATCTTGGTGGGGGTGCTTGGACCCCTTCTTGGGGTCTCCTCCAAGCCAGCCATGCCGACCAAGGGCACCCAAAACCCCGATGTGTGAGTGAAAAGCCTCCCCTGTGTCCCCATAGTGAAATCCGGCTTAAAGTGACCTGTGGCGCCCCCCTGTGGATGGATCTTGGTGGGGGTGCTTGGACCCCTTCTTGGGGTCTCCCCCAAGCCAGCCATGCCGACCATGGGCACCCAAAACCCCCATGTGTGAGTGAAAAGCCTCCCCTGTGTCCCCATAGTGAAATCCGGCTTAAAGTGACCTGTGGCGCCCCCCTGTGGATGGATCTTGGTGGGGGTGCTTGGACCCCTTCTTGGGGTCTCCTCCAAGCCAGCCATGCCGACCAAGGGCACCCAAAACCCCGATGTGTGAGTGAAAAGCCTCCCCTGTGTCCCCATAGTGAAATCAGGCCTAAAATGACCTGTGGCGCCCCCCTGTGGATGGATCTTGGTGGGGGTGCTTGGACCCCTTCTTGGGGTCTCCCCCAAGCCAGCCATGCCGACCATGGGCACCCAAAACCCCCATGTGTGAGTGAACAGCCTCCCCTGGGTACCCATAGTGAAATCAGGCTTAAAGTGACCTGTGGCGCCCCCCTGTGGATGGATCTTGGTGGGGGTGCTTGGACCCCTTCTTGGGGTCTCCCCCAAGCCAGCCATGCCGACCATGGGCACCCAAAACCCCCATGTGTGAGTGAACAGCCTCCCCTGGGTCCCCATAGTGAAATCAGGCTTAAAATGACATGTGGCGCCCCCCTGTGGATAGATCCGGCTGTGGGTGCTTGGACCCCTTCTTGGGGTCCCCCCCAAGCCATCCATGCCGACCATGGGCACCCCAAACCCCCATGTGTGAGTGAACAGCCTCCCCTGGGTACCCATAGTGAAATCAGGCTTAAAATGACATGTGGCGCCCCCCTGTGGATAGATCCGGCTGTGGGTGCTTGGACCCCTTCTTGGGGTCCCCCCCAAGCTGGCCATGCCTTCAATGGGCACCCAAAACCCCCATGTGTGAGTGAACAGCCTCCCCTGGGTACCCATAGTGAAATCCGGCCTAAAGTGACATGTGGCGCCCCCCTGTGGATGGATCCGGCTGTGGGGTCTTGGACCCCTTCTTGGGGTCCCCCCCAAGCTGGCCATGCCTTCAATGGGCACCCAAAACCCCCATGTGTGAGTGAACAGCCTCCCCTGGGTACCCATAGTGAAATCAGGCTTAAAATGACATGTGGCGCCCCCCTGTGGATGGATCCGGCTGTGGGGTCTTGGACCCCCTCTTGGGGTCACCCCCAAGCCGGCCATGGGCACCCAAAACCCCCATTTGTGAGTTAAGATCATCCCCTGGTTCCCCTAGTGAAATCAGGCTTAAAATGACATGTGGCGCCCCCCTGTGGATGGATCCGGGTGTGGGGTCTTGGACCCACTCTTGGGGTCACCCCCAAGCCGGCCAAGGGCACCCAAAACCCCCATGTGTGAGGTAATAGCCTCCCCTGGTTCTCCTAGTGTCCGCCGGCGGTTTACCATATGGGGGTGTCTGACCAAGAACCCAATCCGAGAAAAGTGCATCAAAATCGGCCTTCCGGGAGCCAGGAGTCGGTCCCTGGTTCTCCTGGTGTCAACCGGATGGTTTCCATATGGGGGTGTCTGACCACCAACCCAATCCGAGAAAAGTGCATCAAAATCGGCCTTCCGGGAGCCAGGAGTCGGTCCCTGGTTCTCCTGGTGTCAACCGGATGGTTTCCATATGGGGGTGTCTGACCACCAACCCAATCCGAGAAAAGTGCATCAAAATCGGCCTTCCGGGAGCCAGGAGTCGGTCCCTGGTTCTCATAGTGTCAACCGGATGATTTCCATATGGGGGTGTCTGACCACCAACCCAATCCGAGAAAAGTGCATCAAAATCGGCCTTCCGTGAGGCAGGAGTCGGTCCCTGGTTCTCATAGTGTCAACCGGATGGTTTCCATATGGGGGTGTCTGACCACCAACCCAATCCGAGAAAAGTGCATCAAAATCGGCCTTCCGGGAGCCAGGAGTCGGTCCCTGGTTCTCCTAATGTCAACCGGATGGTTTCCATATGGGGGTGTCTGACCACCAACCCAATCCGAGAAAAGTGCATCAAAATCGGCCTTCCGGGAGCCAGGAGTCGGTCCCTGGTTCTCCTAATGTCAACCGGATGGTTTCCATATGGGGGTGTCTGACCACCAACCCAATCCGAGAAAAGTGCATCAAAATCGGCCTTCCGTGAGGCAGGAGTCGGTCCCTGGTTCTCATAGTGTCAACCGGATGGTTTCCATATGGGGGTGTCTGACCACCAACCCAATCCGAGAAAAGTGCATCAAAATCGGCCTTCCGTGAGGCAGGAGTCGGTCCCTGGTTCTCATAGTGTCAACCGGATGGTTTCCATATGGGGGTGTCTGACCACCAACCCAATCCGAGAAAAGTGCATCAAAATCGGCCTTCCGGGAGCCAGGAGTCGGTCCCTGGTTCTCCTAATGTCAACCGGATGGTTTCCATATGGGGGTGTCTGACCACCAACCCAATCCGAGAAAAGTGCATCAAAATCGGCCTTCCGGGAGCCAGGAGTCGGTCCCTGGTTCTCCTAATGTCAACCGGATGGTTTCCATATGGGGGTGTCTGACCACCAACCCAATCCGAGAAAAGTGCATCAAAATCGGCCTTCCGTGAGGCAGGAGTCGGTCCCTGGTTCTCATAGTGTCAACCGGATGGTTTCCATATGGGGGTGTCTGACCACCAACCCAATCCGAGAAAAGTGCATCAAAATCGGCCTTCCGGGAGCCAGGAGTCGGTCCCTGGTTCTCCTAATGTCAACCGGATGGTTTCCATATGGGGGTGTCTGACCACCAACCCAATCCGAGAAAAGTGCATCAAAATCGGCCTTCCGTGAGGCAGGAGTCGGTCCCTGGTTCTCATAGTGTCAACCGGATGGTTTCCATATGGGGGTGTCTGACCACCAACCCAATCCGAGAAAAGTGCATCAAAATCGGCCTTCCGGGAGCCAGGAGTCGGTCCCTGGTTCTCCTAATGTCAACCGGATGGTTTCCATATGGGGGTGTCTGACCACCAACCCAATCCGAGAAAAGTGCATCAAAATCGGCCTTCCGTGAGGCAGGAGTCGGTCCCTGGTTCTCATAGTGTCAACCGGATGGTTTCCATATGGGGGTGTCTGACCACCAACCCAATCCGAGAAAAGTGCATCAAAATCGGCCTTCCGGGAGCCAGGAGTCGGTCCCTGGTTCTCCTAATGTCAACCGGATGGTTTCCATATGGGGGTGTCTGACCACCAACCCAATCCGAGAAAAGTGCATCAAAATCGGCCTTCCGTGAGGCAGGAGTCGGTCCCTGGTTCTCATAGTGTCAACCGGATGGTTTCCATATGGGGGTGTCTGACCACCAACCCAATCCGAGAAAAGTGCATCAAAATCGGCCTTCCGGGAGCCAGGAGTCGGTCCCTGGTTCTCCTAATGTCAACCGGATGGTTTCCATATGGGGGTGTCTGACCACCAACCCAATCCGAGAAAAGTGCATCAAAATCGGCCTTCCGTGAGGCAGGAGTCGGTCCCTGGTTCTCATAGTGTCAACCGGATGGTTTCCATATGGGGGTGTCTGACCACCAACCCAATCCGAGAAAAGTGCATCAAAATCGGCCTTCCGGGAGCCAGGAGTCGGTCCCTGGTTCTCATAGTGTCAACCGGATGATTTCCATATGGGGGTGTCTGACCACCAACCCAATCCGAGAAAAGTGCATCAAAATCGGCCTTCCGTGAGGCAGGAGTCGGTCCCTGGTTCTCATAGTGTCAACCGGATGATTTCCATATGGGGGTGTCTGACCAACATCCCAATCCGAGAAAAGTGCATCAAAATCGGCCTTCCGGGAGCCAGGAGTCGGTCCCTGGTTCTCCTGGTGTCAACCGGATGGTTTCCATATGGGGGTGTCTGACCACCAACCCAATCCGAGAAAAGTGCATCAAAATCGGCCTTCCGGGAGCCAGGAGTCGGTCCCTGGTTCTCCTAATGTCAACCGGATGGTTTCCATATGGGGGTGTCTGACCACCAACCCAATCCGAGAAAAGTGCATCAAAATCGGCCTTCCGTGAGGCAGGAGTCGGTCCCTGGTTCTCATAGTGTCAACCGGATGGTTTCCATATGGGGGTGTCTGACCACCAACCCAATCCGAGAAAAGTGCATCAAAATCGGCCTTCCGTGAGGCAGGAGTCGGTCCCTGGTTCTCATAGTGTCAACCGGATGATTTCCATATGGGGGTGTCTGACCACCAACCCAATCCGAGAAAAGTGCATCAAAATCGGCCTTCCGGGAGCCAGGAGTCGGTCCCTGGTTCTCATAGTGTCAACCGGATGATTTCCATATGGGGGTGTCTGACCACCAACCCAATCCGAGAAAAGTGCAT
>NW_028157745.1:232500-240000 GCF_964263955.1 Coregonus lavaretus
GCAGTGAGCTGCAGTCTCAGTCCGAGTGAGAGATGGTTTGAGCGGACACAGAGTGTGGGCCTGGAGGCATGGAGGTCGGGGACGCCCATGCAGTGAGCTGCAGTCTCAGTCCGAGTGAGAGATGGTTTGAGCGGACACAGAGTGTGGGCCTGGAGGCATGGAGGTCGGAGAGGCATGGAGGTCCAGGGAGTGAGCTGCAGTCTCAGGCCGAGTGAGAGAGGGTTTGAGTGGGCAGGGAGTGTGGGCCTGGTGGTCGTGGTTCTGGAGCCCAGGCCATCCAGGGAGTGAGCTGCAGTCTCAGGCCGAGTGAGAGAGGGTTTCACTGGGCATGGAGTGTAGAGATGGAGGAAATGAGCTCCAGAGGTCACAAATGTCAATGTGGGCCTGCATGGCTGTCAGCAGGGCCACAGAGAGAAGGCCCAAGTGAATAGGTGTGTCTGTGTGAGTGAGTGAACCTGTCTCATAGGGGGGCAGAGCAGGCATCCCCTTTGGGGGCTGTCTGCTCTGTCCCCCTTTTTTTTTGGCCTCCTATACCTCTGGAGGTCAAGGGAGTAAGCTGTACTCTCAAGCCCATGTGAGAGAGGCTTTTAATGGGAAGAGAGAGTTTAAAAAGAGGCATGGAGCTCCAGAGGTCACAAAGGTCAATGTGGGCCTGCATGGATGTCAGCAGGGCATGAGGGAGAAGGCCCAAGTGAATAGGTGTGTCTGTGTGAGTGAGTGAACCTGTCTCATAGGGGGGCAGAGCAGGCATCCCCTTTGGGGGCTGTCTGCTCTGTCCCCCTTTTTTTTTGGCCTCCTATACCTCTGGAGGTCAAGGGAGTAAGCTGTACTCTCAAGCCCATGGGAGAGAGGGTTTTAATAGGGAGAGAGTGATTAAAAAGAGGCATGGTGCTCCAGGGGAGTGAGCTGTACTCTCATGCCCATGGGAGATGCCCTTTACTAGGCAGGGAGTTTAGAACAAGGTGCATGGAGCTCCAGAGGTCACAAAGGTCAATGTGGGCCTGCATGGATGTCAGCAGGGCATGAGGGAGAAGGCCCAAGTGAATAGGTTTGTCTGTGTGTGTCTGTGTGAGTGAGTGAGTGAGTGTGTGTGTGAACCTTTCCCACAGGAGGGCAGCACTGTGCAGGCAGCTCCAATGGAGGCTGGCTGCTCTGTGCCCATGTATTATTTGTTCTCTCTCTCTCTCTCTCTCTCTCCCCTTTCTTCTGGCCTGCTGGATCACTTTTGTGTGTGGAGGGCTGGACTCTGTCTCACCCATCCCAGCCATGGGCACCCAGAATGCCCATGTGTGAGTCAGGAGCCCTCCCCTGGTTCTCCTAGTGAAAATGACCTGTGGCGCCCCCCTGTGGATGGATCTGGATGGGGGTGCTTGGACCCCTTCTTGGGGTCTCCCCCAAGCTGGCCATGCCGGCCATGGGCACCCAAAACCCCCATGTGTGAG
The DNA here is from genome assembly GCF_964263955.1 of Coregonus lavaretus. Taxonomy (NCBI): domain Eukaryota; kingdom Metazoa; phylum Chordata; class Actinopteri; order Salmoniformes; family Salmonidae; genus Coregonus; species Coregonus lavaretus. The sequence goes on from NW_028157745.1 coordinate 233,943, forward strand.
TGAAAAGCCTCCCCTGGGTCCCCATAGTGAAATCAGGCCTAAAATGACCTGTGGCGCCCCCCTGTGGATGGATCTTGGTGGGGGTGCTTGGACCCCTTCTTGGGGTCTCCTCCAAGCCAGCCATGCCGACCATGGGCACCCAAAACCCCGATGTGTGAGTGAAAAGCCTCCCCTGTGTCCCCATAGTGAAATCAGGCCTAAAATGACCTGTGGCGCCCCCCTGTGGATGGATCTTGGTGGGGGTGCTTGGACCCCTTCTTGGGGTCTCCCCCAAGCCAGCCATGCCGACCATGGGCACCCAAAACCCCCATGTGTGAGTGAACAGCCTCCCCTGGGTACCCATAGTGAAATCAGGCTTAAAGTGACCTGTGGCGCCCCCCTGTGGATGGATCTTGGTGGGGGTGCTTGGACCCCTTCTTGGGGTCTCCTCCAAGCCAGCCATGCCGACCATGGGCACCCAAAACCCCCATGTGTGAGTGAACAGCCTCCCCTGGGTACCCATAGTGAAATCCGGCTTAAAGTGACCTGTGGCGCCCCCCTGTGGATGGATCTTGGTGGGGGTGCTTGGACCCCTTCTTGGGGTCTCCTCCAAGCCAGCCATGCCGACCATGGGCACCCAAAACCCCCATGTGTGAGTGAACAGCCTCCCCTGGGTACCCATAGTGAAATCCGGCTTAAAGTGACCTGTGGCGCCCCCCTGTGGATGGATCTTGGTGGGGGTGCTTGGACCCCTTCTTGGGGTCTCCTCCAAGCCAGCCATGCCGACCAAGGGCACCCAAAACCCCGATGTGTGAGTGAAAAGCCTCCCCTGTGTCCCCATAGTGAAATCCGGCTTAAAGTGACCTGTGGCGCCCCCCTGTGGATGGATCTTGGTGGGGGTGCTTGGACCCCTTCTTGGGGTCTCCCCCAAGCCAGCCATGCCGACCATGGGCACCCAAAACCCCCATGTGTGAGTGAAAAGCCTCCCCTGTGTCCCCATAGTGAAATCCGGCTTAAAGTGACCTGTGGCGCCCCCCTGTGGATGGATCTTGGTGGGGGTGCTTGGACCCCTTCTTGGGGTCTCCTCCAAGCCAGCCATGCCGACCAAGGGCACCCAAAACCCCGATGTGTGAGTGAAAAGCCTCCCCTGTGTCCCCATAGTGAAATCAGGCCTAAAATGACCTGTGGCGCCCCCCTGTGGATGGATCTTGGTGGGGATGCTTGGACCCCTTCTTGGGGTCTCCCCCAAGCCAGCCATGCCGACCATGGGCACCCAAAACCCCCATGTGTGAGTGAACAGCCTCCCCTGGGTACCCATAGTGAAATCAGGCTTAAAGTGACCTGTGGCGCCCCCCTGTGGATGGATCTTGGTGGGGGTGCTTGGACCCCTTCTTGGGGTCTCCCCCAAGCCAGCCATGCCGACCATGGGCACCCAAAACCCCCATGTGTGAGTGAACAGCCTCCCCTGGGTCCCCATAGTGAAATCAGGCTTAAAATGACATGTGGCGCCCCCCTGTGGATAGATCCGGCTGTGGGTGCTTGGACCCCTTCTTGGGGTCCCCCCCAAGCCATCCATGCCGACCATGGGCACCCCAAACCCCCATGTGTGAGTGAACAGCCTCCCCTGGGTACCCATAGTGAAATCAGGCTTAAAATGACATGTGGCGCCCCCCTGTGGATAGATCCGGCTGTGGGTGCTTGGACCCCTTCTTGGGGTCCCCCCCAAGCTGGCCATGCCTTCAATGGGCACCCAAAACCCCCATGTGTGAGTGAACAGCCTCCCCTGGGTACCCATAGTGAAATCCGGCCTAAAGTGACATGTGGCGCCCCCCTGTGGATGGATCCGGCTGTGGGGTCTTGGACCCCTTCTTGGGGTCCCCCCCAAGCTGGCCATGCCTTCAATGGGCACCCAAAACCCCCATGTGTGAGTGAACAGCCTCCCCTGGGTACCCATAGTGAAATCAGGCTTAAAATGACATGTGGCGCCCCCCTGTGGATGGATCCGGCTGTGGGGTCTTGGACCCCCTCTTGGGGTCACCCCCAAGCCGGCCATGGGCACCCAAAACCCCCATTTGTGAGTTAAGATCATCCCCTGGTTCCCCTAGTGAAATCAGGCTTAAAATGACATGTGGCGCCCCCCTGTGGATGGATCCGGGTGTGGGGTCTTGGACCCACTCTTGGGGTCACCCCCAAGCCGGCCAAGGGCACCCAAAACCCCCATGTGTGAGGTAATAGCCTCCCCTGGTTCTCCTAGTGTCCGCCGGCGGTTTACCATATGGGGGTGTCTGACCAAGAACCCAATCCGAGAAAAGTGCATCAAAATCGGCCTTCCGGGAGCCAGGAGTCGGTCCCTGGTTCTCCTGGTGTCAACCGGATGGTTTCCATATGGGGGTGTCTGACCACCAACCCAATCCGAGAAAAGTGCATCAAAATCGGCCTTCCGGGAGCCAGGAGTCGGTCCCTGGTTCTCCTGGTGTCAACCGGATGGTTTCCATATGGGGGTGTCTGACCACCAACCCAATCCGAGAAAAGTGCATCAAAATCGGCCTTCCGGGAGCCAGGAGTCGGTCCCTGGTTCTCATAGTGTCAACCGGATGATTTCCATATGGGGGTGTCTGACCACCAACCCAATCCGAGAAAAGTGCATCAAAATCGGCCTTCCGTGAGGCAGGAGTCGGTCCCTGGTTCTCATAGTGTCAACCGGATGGTTTCCATATGGGGGTGTCTGACCACCAACCCAATCCGAGAAAAGTGCATCAAAATCGGCCTTCCGGGAGCCAGGAGTCGGTCCCTGGTTCTCCTAATGTCAACCGGATGGTTTCCATATGGGGGTGTCTGACCACCAACCCAATCCGAGAAAAGTGCATCAAAATCGGCCTTCCGGGAGCCAGGAGTCGGTCCCTGGTTCTCCTAATGTCAACCGGATGGTTTCCATATGGGGGTGTCTGACCACCAACCCAATCCGAGAAAAGTGCATCAAAATCGGCCTTCCGTGAGGCAGGAGTCGGTCCCTGGTTCTCATAGTGTCAACCGGATGGTTTCCATATGGGGGTGTCTGACCACCAACCCAATCCGAGAAAAGTGCATCAAAATCGGCCTTCCGTGAGGCAGGAGTCGGTCCCTGGTTCTCATAGTGTCAACCGGATGGTTTCCATATGGGGGTGTCTGACCACCAACCCAATCCGAGAAAAGTGCATCAAAATCGGCCTTCCGGGAGCCAGGAGTCGGTCCCTGGTTCTCATAGTGTCAACCGGATGATTTCCATATGGGGGTGTCTGACCACCAACCCAATCCGAGAAAAGTGCATCAAAATCGGCCTTCCGTGAGGCAGGAGTCGGTCCCTGGTTCTCATAGTGTCAACCGGATGGTTTCCATATGGGGGTGTCTGACCACCAACCCAATCCGAGAAAAGTGCATCAAAATCGGCCTTCCGGGAGCCAGGAGTCGGTCCCTGGTTCTCCTAATGTCAACCGGATGGTTTCCATATGGGGGTGTCTGACCACCAACCCAATCCGAGAAAAGTGCATCAAAATCGGCCTTCCGGGAGCCAGGAGTCGGTCCCTGGTTCTCCTAATGTCAACCGGATGGTTTCCATATGGGGGTGTCTGACCACCAACCCAATCCGAGAAAAGTGCATCAAAATCGGCCTTCCGTGAGGCAGGAGTCGGTCCCTGGTTCTCATAGTGTCAACCGGATGGTTTCCATATGGGGGTGTCTGACCACCAACCCAATCCGAGAAAAGTGCATCAAAATCGGCCTTCCGTGAGGCAGGAGTCGGTCCCTGGTTCTCATAGTGTCAACCGGATGGTTTCCATATGGGGGTGTCTGACCACCAACCCAATCCGAGAAAAGTGCATCAAAATCGGCCTTCCGGGAGCCAGGAGTCGGTCCCTGGTTCTCCTAATGTCAACCGGATGGTTTCCATATGGGGGTGTCTGACCACCAACCCAATCCGAGAAAAGTGCATCAAAATCGGCCTTCCGGGAGCCAGGAGTCGGTCCCTGGTTCTCCTAATGTCAACCGGATGGTTTCCATATGGGGGTGTCTGACCACCAACCCAATCCGAGAAAAGTGCATCAAAATCGGCCTTCCGTGAGGCAGGAGTCGGTCCCTGGTTCTCATAGTGTCAACCGGATGGTTTCCATATGGGGGTGTCTGACCACCAACCCAATCCGAGAAAAGTGCATCAAAATCGGCCTTCCGGGAGCCAGGAGTCGGTCCCTGGTTCTCCTAATGTCAACCGGATGGTTTCCATATGGGGGTGTCTGACCACCAACCCAATCCGAGAAAAGTGCATCAAAATCGGCCTTCCGTGAGGCAGGAGTCGGTCCCTGGTTCTCATAGTGTCAACCGGATGGTTTCCATATGGGGGTGTCTGACCACCAACCCAATCCGAGAAAAGTGCATCAAAATCGGCCTTCCGGGAGCCAGGAGTCGGTCCCTGGTTCTCATAGTGTCAACCGGATGATTTCCATATGGGGGTGTCTGACCACCAACCCAATCCGAGAAAAGTGCATCAAAATCGGCCTTCCGTGAGGCAGGAGTCGGTCCCTGGTTCTCATAGTGTCAACCGGATGATTTCCATATGGGGGTGTCTGACCAACATCCCAATCCGAGAAAAGTGCATCAAAATCGGCCTTCCGGGAGCCAGGAGTCGGTCCCTGGTTCTCCTGGTGTCAACCGGATGGTTTCCATATGGGGGTGTCTGACCACCAACCCAATCCGAGAAAAGTGCATCAAAATCGGCCTTCCGGGAGCCAGGAGTCGGTCCCTGGTTCTCCTAATGTCAACCGGATGGTTTCCATATGGGGGTGTCTGACCACCAACCCAATCCGAGAAAAGTGCATCAAAATCGGCCTTCCGTGAGGCAGGAGTCGGTCCCTGGTTCTCATAGTGTCAACCGGATGGTTTCCATATGGGGGTGTCTGACCACCAACCCAATCCGAGAAAAGTGCATCAAAATCGGCCTTCCGTGAGGCAGGAGTCGGTCCCTGGTTCTCATAGTGTCAACCGGATGATTTCCATATGGGGGTGTCTGACCACCAACCCAATCCGAGAAAAGTGCATCAAAATCGGCCTTCCGGGAGCCAGGAGTCGGTCCCTGGTTCTCATAGTGTCAACCGGATGATTTCCATATGGGGGTGTCTGACCACCAACCCAATCCGAGAAAAGTGCATCAAAATCGGCCTTCCGGGAGCCAGGAGTCGGTCCCTGGTTCTCCTGTTGTCAACCGGATGATTTCCATATGGGGGTGTCTGACCAACATCCCAATCCGAAAAAAGTGCATCAAATCGGCCTTCCGGGAGCCAGGAGTCGGTCCCTGGTTCTCCTGTTGTCAACCGGATGATTTCCATATGGGGGTGTCTGACCACCACCCCAATCCGAAAAAAGTGCATCAAATCGGCCTTCCGTGAGCCAGGAGTCGGTCCCTGGTTCTCCTGGTGTCCGCCGACGGACAACCATGTTGGGGTGTCTGACCCACAACCCAATCCGACCAAGTGCACCCAAATCGGCCTTCCGTGAGCCAGGAGTCGGTCTCTGGTTCTCCCATCGACCGCCGGCGGTCTTCCATGTGGGGGTGTCTGACCCACAACCCAATCCGACCAAGAGCACCCATGTCGGCCTTGTGTGAGTCAGGAGCCGTTCCCCCTGGTTCTCATTTGGGTTACCATGCACGAAGGGACATAGTGCAATTTCGGCCGATTTTTCCGATTTTTTCAAATAATGTTTAAAAATACTTCCCGATGAGCTAGAGGTCCCAAATTTGGTCTATTATCCTCTTTTATGATGAACTTCCATTACCTAAAAGGGTTTTTCTTAACTCGTATAGGAACATCAACCGTTCTGACCCCTATTTTTTTTTTTCACTTTTCTAACATAATTAAAATATAGTAAAAAATTTCCAAAAACGAATTAATTTATATATAAATGTGCGTCTATTCGTGCCCTTTTGCGCCAAAAAAACCCCATCCTGATTGGACTTTTAGTTTTTGAATTATTAACGTTTTAAGTCGTTTTTTCAAAACCGAAATCGCTGTTTTTTCCCCCAAACGGCGGAGCACAGACAGGCCCAGCGGGT
>NW_028157745.1:252500-257500 GCF_964263955.1 Coregonus lavaretus
GTGAGTGAGTGAGTGTGTGTGTGAACCTTTCCCACAGGAGGGCAGCACTGTGCAGGCAGCTCCAATGGAGGCTGGCTGCTCTGTGCCCATGTATTATTTGTTCTCTCTCTCTCTCTCTCTCTCTCCCCTTTCTTCTGGCCTGCTGGATCACTTTTGTGTGTGGAGGGCTGGACTCTGTCTCACCCATCCCAGCCATGGGCACCCAGAATGCCCATGTGTGAGTCAGGAGCCCTCCCCTGGTTCTCCTAGTGAAAATGACCTGTGGCGCCCCCCTGTGGATGGATCTGGATGGGGGTGCTTGGACCCCTTCTTGGGGTCTCCCCCAAGCTGGCCATGCCGGCCATGGGCACCCAAAACCCCCATGTGTGAGTGAAAAGCCTCCCCTGGGTCCCCATAGTGAAATCAGGCCTAAAATGACCTGTGGCGCCCCCCTGTGGATGGATCTTGGTGGGGGTGCTTGGACCCCTTCTTGGGGTCTCCTCCAAGCCAGCCATGCCGACCATGGGCACCCAAAACCCCGATGTGTGAGTGAAAAGCCTCCCCTGTGTCCCCATAGTGAAATCAGGCCTAAAATGACCTGTGGCGCCCCCCTGTGGATGGATCTTGGTGGGGGTGCTTGGACCCCTTCTTGGGGTCTCCCCCAAGCCAGCCATGCCGACCATGGGCACCCAAAACCCCCATGTGTGAGTGAACAGCCTCCCCTGGGTACCCATAGTGAAATCAGGCTTAAAGTGACCTGTGGCGCCCCCCTGTGGATGGATCTTGGTGGGGGTGCTTGGACCCCTTCTTGGGGTCTCCTCCAAGCCAGCCATGCCGACCATGGGCACCCAAAACCCCCATGTGTGAGTGAACAGCCTCCCCTGGGTACCCATAGTGAAATCCGGCTTAAAGTGACCTGTGGCGCCCCCCTGTGGATGGATCTTGGTGGGGGTGCTTGGACCCCTTCTTGGGGTCTCCTCCAAGCCAGCCATGCCGACCATGGGCACCCAAAACCCCCATGTGTGAGTGAACAGCCTCCCCTGGGTACCCATAGTGAAATCCGGCTTAAAGTGACCTGTGGCGCCCCCCTGTGGATGGATCTTGGTGGGGGTGCTTGGACCCCTTCTTGGGGTCTCCTCCAAGCCAGCCATGCCGACCAAGGGCACCCAAAACCCCGATGTGTGAGTGAAAAGCCTCCCCTGTGTCCCCATAGTGAAATCCGGCTTAAAGTGACCTGTGGCGCCCCCCTGTGGATGGATCTTGGTGGGGGTGCTTGGACCCCTTCTTGGGGTCTCCCCCAAGCCAGCCATGCCGACCATGGGCACCCAAAACCCCCATGTGTGAGTGAAAAGCCTCCCCTGTGTCCCCATAGTGAAATCCGGCTTAAAGTGACCTGTGGCGCCCCCCTGTGGATGGATCTTGGTGGGGGTGCTTGGACCCCTTCTTGGGGTCTCCTCCAAGCCAGCCATGCCGACCAAGGGCACCCAAAACCCCGATGTGTGAGTGAAAAGCCTCCCCTGTGTCCCCATAGTGAAATCAGGCCTAAAATGACCTGTGGCGCCCCCCTGTGGATGGATCTTGGTGGGGGTGCTTGGACCCCTTCTTGGGGTCTCCCCCAAGCCAGCCATGCCGACCATGGGCACCCAAAACCCCCATGTGTGAGTGAACAGCCTCCCCTGGGTACCCATAGTGAAATCAGGCTTAAAGTGACCTGTGGCGCCCCCCTGTGGATGGATCTTGGTGGGGGTGCTTGGACCCCTTCTTGGGGTCTCCCCCAAGCCAGCCATGCCGACCATGGGCACCCAAAACCCCCATGTGTGAGTGAACAGCCTCCCCTGGGTCCCCATAGTGAAATCAGGCTTAAAATGACATGTGGCGCCCCCCTGTGGATAGATCCGGCTGTGGGTGCTTGGACCCCTTCTTGGGGTCCCCCCCAAGCCATCCATGCCGACCATGGGCACCCCAAACCCCCATGTGTGAGTGAACAGCCTCCCCTGGGTACCCATAGTGAAATCAGGCTTAAAATGACATGTGGCGCCCCCCTGTGGATAGATCCGGCTGTGGGTGCTTGGACCCCTTCTTGGGGTCCCCCCCAAGCTGGCCATGCCTTCAATGGGCACCCAAAACCCCCATGTGTGAGTGAACAGCCTCCCCTGGGTACCCATAGTGAAATCCGGCCTAAAGTGACATGTGGCGCCCCCCTGTGGATGGATCCGGCTGTGGGGTCTTGGACCCCTTCTTGGGGTCCCCCCCAAGCTGGCCATGCCTTCAATGGGCACCCAAAACCCCCATGTGTGAGTGAACAGCCTCCCCTGGGTACCCATAGTGAAATCAGGCTTAAAATGACATGTGGCGCCCCCCTGTGGATGGATCCGGCTGTGGGGTCTTGGACCCCCTCTTGGGGTCACCCCCAAGCCGGCCATGGGCACCCAAAACCCCCATTTGTGAGTTAAGATCATCCCCTGGTTCCCCTAGTGAAATCAGGCTTAAAATGACATGTGGCGCCCCCCTGTGGATGGATCCGGGTGTGGGGTCTTGGACCCACTCTTGGGGTCACCCCCAAGCCGGCCAAGGGCACCCAAAACCCCCATGTGTGAGGTAATAGCCTCCCCTGGTTCTCCTAGTGTCCGCCGGCGGTTTACCATATGGGGGTGTCTGACCAAGAACCCAATCCGAGAAAAGTGCATCAAAATCGGCCTTCCGGGAGCCAGGAGTCGGTCCCTGGTTCTCCTGGTGTCAACCGGATGGTTTCCATATGGGGGTGTCTGACCACCAACCCAATCCGAGAAAAGTGCATCAAAATCGGCCTTCCGGGAGCCAGGAGTCGGTCCCTGGTTCTCCTGGTGTCAACCGGATGGTTTCCATATGGGGGTGTCTGACCACCAACCCAATCCGAGAAAAGTGCATCAAAATCGGCCTTCCGGGAGCCAGGAGTCGGTCCCTGGTTCTCATAGTGTCAACCGGATGATTTCCATATGGGGGTGTCTGACCACCAACCCAATCCGAGAAAAGTGCATCAAAATCGGCCTTCCGTGAGGCAGGAGTCGGTCCCTGGTTCTCATAGTGTCAACCGGATGGTTTCCATATGGGGGTGTCTGACCACCAACCCAATCCGAGAAAAGTGCATCAAAATCGGCCTTCCGGGAGCCAGGAGTCGGTCCCTGGTTCTCCTAATGTCAACCGGATGGTTTCCATATGGGGGTGTCTGACCACCAACCCAATCCGAGAAAAGTGCATCAAAATCGGCCTTCCGGGAGCCAGGAGTCGGTCCCTGGTTCTCCTAATGTCAACCGGATGGTTTCCATATGGGGGTGTCTGACCACCAACCCAATCCGAGAAAAGTGCATCAAAATCGGCCTTCCGTGAGGCAGGAGTCGGTCCCTGGTTCTCATAGTGTCAACCGGATGGTTTCCATATGGGGGTGTCTGACCACCAACCCAATCCGAGAAAAGTGCATCAAAATCGGCCTTCCGTGAGGCAGGAGTCGGTCCCTGGTTCTCATAGTGTCAACCGGATGGTTTCCATATGGGGGTGTCTGACCACCAACCCAATCCGAGAAAAGTGCATCAAAATCGGCCTTCCGGGAGCCAGGAGTCGGTCCCTGGTTCTCCTAATGTCAACCGGATGGTTTCCATATGGGGGTGTCTGACCACCAACCCAATCCGAGAAAAGTGCATCAAAATCGGCCTTCCGGGAGCCAGGAGTCGGTCCCTGGTTCTCCTAATGTCAACCGGATGGTTTCCATATGGGGGTGTCTGACCACCAACCCAATCCGAGAAAAGTGCATCAAAATCGGCCTTCCGTGAGGCAGGAGTCGGTCCCTGGTTCTCATAGTGTCAACCGGATGGTTTCCATATGGGGGTGTCTGACCACCAACCCAATCCGAGAAAAGTGCATCAAAATCGGCCTTCCGGGAGCCAGGAGTCGGTCCCTGGTTCTCCTAATGTCAACCGGATGGTTTCCATATGGGGGTGTCTGACCACCAACCCAATCCGAGAAAAGTGCATCAAAATCGGCCTTCCGTGAGGCAGGAGTCGGTCCCTGGTTCTCATAGTGTCAACCGGATGGTTTCCATATGGGGGTGTCTGACCACCAACCCAATCCGAGAAAAGTGCATCAAAATCGGCCTTCCGGGAGCCAGGAGTCGGTCCCTGGTTCTCCTAATGTCAACCGGATGGTTTCCATATGGGGGTGTCTGACCACCAACCCAATCCGAGAAAAGTGCATCAAAATCGGCCTTCCGTGAGGCAGGAGTCGGTCCCTGGTTCTCATAGTGTCAACCGGATGGTTTCCATATGGGGGTGTCTGACCACCAACCCAATCCGAGAAAAGTGCATCAAAATCGGCCTTCCGGGAGCCAGGAGTCGGTCCCTGGTTCTCCTAATGTCAACCGGATGGTTTCCATATGGGGGTGTCTGACCACCAACCCAATCCGAGAAAAGTGCATCAAAATCGGCCTTCCGTGAGGCAGGAGTCGGTCCCTGGTTCTCATAGTGTCAACCGGATGGTTTCCATATGGGGGTGTCTGACCACCAACCCAATCCGAGAAAAGTGCATCAAAATCGGCCTTCCGGGAGCCAGGAGTCGGTCCCTGGTTCTCCTAATGTCAACCGGATGGTTTCCATATGGGGGTGTCTGACCACCAACCCAATCCGAGAAAAGTGCATCAAAATCGGCCTTCCGTGAGGCAGGAGTCGGTCCCTGGTTCTCATAGTGTCAACCGGATGGTTTCCATATGGGGGTGTCTGACCACCAACCCAATCCGAGAAAAGTGCATCAAAATCGGCCTTCCGGGAGCCAGGAGTCGGTCCCTGGTTCTCATAGTGTCAACCGGATGATTTCCATATGGGGGTGTCTGACCACCAACCCAATCCGAGAAAAGTGCATCAAAATCGGCCTTCCGTGAGGCAGGAGTCGGTCCCTGGTTCTCATAGTGTCAACCGGATGATTTCCATATGGGGGTGTCTGACCAACATCCCAATCCGAGAAAAGTGCATCAAAATCGGCCTTCCGGGAGCCAG
>NW_028157745.1:270000-275000 GCF_964263955.1 Coregonus lavaretus
GCCCCCCTGTGGATGGATCTTGGTGGGGGTGCTTGGACCCCTTCTTGGGGTCTCCTCCAAGCCAGCCATGCCGACCATGGGCACCCAAAACCCCCATGTGTGAGTGAACAGCCTCCCCTGGGTACCCATAGTGAAATCCGGCTTAAAGTGACCTGTGGCGCCCCCCTGTGGATGGATCTTGGTGGGGGTGCTTGGACCCCTTCTTGGGGTCTCCTCCAAGCCAGCCATGCCGACCAAGGGCACCCAAAACCCCGATGTGTGAGTGAAAAGCCTCCCCTGTGTCCCCATAGTGAAATCCGGCTTAAAGTGACCTGTGGCGCCCCCCTGTGGATGGATCTTGGTGGGGGTGCTTGGACCCCTTCTTGGGGTCTCCCCCAAGCCAGCCATGCCGACCATGGGCACCCAAAACCCCCATGTGTGAGTGAAAAGCCTCCCCTGTGTCCCCATAGTGAAATCCGGCTTAAAGTGACCTGTGGCGCCCCCCTGTGGATGGATCTTGGTGGGGGTGCTTGGACCCCTTCTTGGGGTCTCCTCCAAGCCAGCCATGCCGACCAAGGGCACCCAAAACCCCGATGTGTGAGTGAAAAGCCTCCCCTGTGTCCCCATAGTGAAATCAGGCCTAAAATGACCTGTGGCGCCCCCCTGTGGATGGATCTTGGTGGGGGTGCTTGGACCCCTTCTTGGGGTCTCCCCCAAGCCAGCCATGCCGACCATGGGCACCCAAAACCCCCATGTGTGAGTGAACAGCCTCCCCTGGGTACCCATAGTGAAATCAGGCTTAAAGTGACCTGTGGCGCCCCCCTGTGGATGGATCTTGGTGGGGGTGCTTGGACCCCTTCTTGGGGTCTCCCCCAAGCCAGCCATGCCGACCATGGGCACCCAAAACCCCCATGTGTGAGTGAACAGCCTCCCCTGGGTCCCCATAGTGAAATCAGGCTTAAAATGACATGTGGCGCCCCCCTGTGGATAGATCCGGCTGTGGGTGCTTGGACCCCTTCTTGGGGTCCCCCCCAAGCCATCCATGCCGACCATGGGCACCCCAAACCCCCATGTGTGAGTGAACAGCCTCCCCTGGGTACCCATAGTGAAATCAGGCTTAAAATGACATGTGGCGCCCCCCTGTGGATAGATCCGGCTGTGGGTGCTTGGACCCCTTCTTGGGGTCCCCCCCAAGCTGGCCATGCCTTCAATGGGCACCCAAAACCCCCATGTGTGAGTGAACAGCCTCCCCTGGGTACCCATAGTGAAATCCGGCCTAAAGTGACATGTGGCGCCCCCCTGTGGATGGATCCGGCTGTGGGGTCTTGGACCCCTTCTTGGGGTCCCCCCCAAGCTGGCCATGCCTTCAATGGGCACCCAAAACCCCCATGTGTGAGTGAACAGCCTCCCCTGGGTACCCATAGTGAAATCAGGCTTAAAATGACATGTGGCGCCCCCCTGTGGATGGATCCGGCTGTGGGGTCTTGGACCCCCTCTTGGGGTCACCCCCAAGCCGGCCATGGGCACCCAAAACCCCCATTTGTGAGTTAAGATCATCCCCTGGTTCCCCTAGTGAAATCAGGCTTAAAATGACATGTGGCGCCCCCCTGTGGATGGATCCGGGTGTGGGGTCTTGGACCCACTCTTGGGGTCACCCCCAAGCCGGCCAAGGGCACCCAAAACCCCCATGTGTGAGGTAATAGCCTCCCCTGGTTCTCCTAGTGTCCGCCGGCGGTTTACCATATGGGGGTGTCTGACCAAGAACCCAATCCGAGAAAAGTGCATCAAAATCGGCCTTCCGGGAGCCAGGAGTCGGTCCCTGGTTCTCCTGGTGTCAACCGGATGGTTTCCATATGGGGGTGTCTGACCACCAACCCAATCCGAGAAAAGTGCATCAAAATCGGCCTTCCGGGAGCCAGGAGTCGGTCCCTGGTTCTCCTGGTGTCAACCGGATGGTTTCCATATGGGGGTGTCTGACCACCAACCCAATCCGAGAAAAGTGCATCAAAATCGGCCTTCCGGGAGCCAGGAGTCGGTCCCTGGTTCTCATAGTGTCAACCGGATGATTTCCATATGGGGGTGTCTGACCACCAACCCAATCCGAGAAAAGTGCATCAAAATCGGCCTTCCGTGAGGCAGGAGTCGGTCCCTGGTTCTCATAGTGTCAACCGGATGGTTTCCATATGGGGGTGTCTGACCACCAACCCAATCCGAGAAAAGTGCATCAAAATCGGCCTTCCGGGAGCCAGGAGTCGGTCCCTGGTTCTCCTAATGTCAACCGGATGGTTTCCATATGGGGGTGTCTGACCACCAACCCAATCCGAGAAAAGTGCATCAAAATCGGCCTTCCGGGAGCCAGGAGTCGGTCCCTGGTTCTCCTAATGTCAACCGGATGGTTTCCATATGGGGGTGTCTGACCACCAACCCAATCCGAGAAAAGTGCATCAAAATCGGCCTTCCGTGAGGCAGGAGTCGGTCCCTGGTTCTCATAGTGTCAACCGGATGGTTTCCATATGGGGGTGTCTGACCACCAACCCAATCCGAGAAAAGTGCATCAAAATCGGCCTTCCGTGAGGCAGGAGTCGGTCCCTGGTTCTCATAGTGTCAACCGGATGGTTTCCATATGGGGGTGTCTGACCACCAACCCAATCCGAGAAAAGTGCATCAAAATCGGCCTTCCGGGAGCCAGGAGTCGGTCCCTGGTTCTCCTAATGTCAACCGGATGGTTTCCATATGGGGGTGTCTGACCACCAACCCAATCCGAGAAAAGTGCATCAAAATCGGCCTTCCGGGAGCCAGGAGTCGGTCCCTGGTTCTCCTAATGTCAACCGGATGGTTTCCATATGGGGGTGTCTGACCACCAACCCAATCCGAGAAAAGTGCATCAAAATCGGCCTTCCGTGAGGCAGGAGTCGGTCCCTGGTTCTCATAGTGTCAACCGGATGGTTTCCATATGGGGGTGTCTGACCACCAACCCAATCCGAGAAAAGTGCATCAAAATCGGCCTTCCGGGAGCCAGGAGTCGGTCCCTGGTTCTCCTAATGTCAACCGGATGGTTTCCATATGGGGGTGTCTGACCACCAACCCAATCCGAGAAAAGTGCATCAAAATCGGCCTTCCGTGAGGCAGGAGTCGGTCCCTGGTTCTCATAGTGTCAACCGGATGGTTTCCATATGGGGGTGTCTGACCACCAACCCAATCCGAGAAAAGTGCATCAAAATCGGCCTTCCGGGAGCCAGGAGTCGGTCCCTGGTTCTCCTAATGTCAACCGGATGGTTTCCATATGGGGGTGTCTGACCACCAACCCAATCCGAGAAAAGTGCATCAAAATCGGCCTTCCGTGAGGCAGGAGTCGGTCCCTGGTTCTCATAGTGTCAACCGGATGGTTTCCATATGGGGGTGTCTGACCACCAACCCAATCCGAGAAAAGTGCATCAAAATCGGCCTTCCGGGAGCCAGGAGTCGGTCCCTGGTTCTCCTAATGTCAACCGGATGGTTTCCATATGGGGGTGTCTGACCACCAACCCAATCCGAGAAAAGTGCATCAAAATCGGCCTTCCGTGAGGCAGGAGTCGGTCCCTGGTTCTCATAGTGTCAACCGGATGGTTTCCATATGGGGGTGTCTGACCACCAACCCAATCCGAGAAAAGTGCATCAAAATCGGCCTTCCGGGAGCCAGGAGTCGGTCCCTGGTTCTCCTAATGTCAACCGGATGGTTTCCATATGGGGGTGTCTGACCACCAACCCAATCCGAGAAAAGTGCATCAAAATCGGCCTTCCGTGAGGCAGGAGTCGGTCCCTGGTTCTCATAGTGTCAACCGGATGGTTTCCATATGGGGGTGTCTGACCACCAACCCAATCCGAGAAAAGTGCATCAAAATCGGCCTTCCGGGAGCCAGGAGTCGGTCCCTGGTTCTCATAGTGTCAACCGGATGATTTCCATATGGGGGTGTCTGACCACCAACCCAATCCGAGAAAAGTGCATCAAAATCGGCCTTCCGTGAGGCAGGAGTCGGTCCCTGGTTCTCATAGTGTCAACCGGATGATTTCCATATGGGGGTGTCTGACCAACATCCCAATCCGAGAAAAGTGCATCAAAATCGGCCTTCCGGGAGCCAGGAGTCGGTCCCTGGTTCTCCTGGTGTCAACCGGATGGTTTCCATATGGGGGTGTCTGACCACCAACCCAATCCGAGAAAAGTGCATCAAAATCGGCCTTCCGGGAGCCAGGAGTCGGTCCCTGGTTCTCCTAATGTCAACCGGATGGTTTCCATATGGGGGTGTCTGACCACCAACCCAATCCGAGAAAAGTGCATCAAAATCGGCCTTCCGTGAGGCAGGAGTCGGTCCCTGGTTCTCATAGTGTCAACCGGATGGTTTCCATATGGGGGTGTCTGACCACCAACCCAATCCGAGAAAAGTGCATCAAAATCGGCCTTCCGTGAGGCAGGAGTCGGTCCCTGGTTCTCATAGTGTCAACCGGATGATTTCCATATGGGGGTGTCTGACCACCAACCCAATCCGAGAAAAGTGCATCAAAATCGGCCTTCCGGGAGCCAGGAGTCGGTCCCTGGTTCTCATAGTGTCAACCGGATGATTTCCATATGGGGGTGTCTGACCACCAACCCAATCCGAGAAAAGTGCATCAAAATCGGCCTTCCGGGAGCCAGGAGTCGGTCCCTGGTTCTCCTGTTGTCAACCGGATGATTTCCATATGGGGGTGTCTGACCAACATCCCAATCCGAAAAAAGTGCATCAAATCGGCCTTCCGGGAGCCAGGAGTCGGTCCCTGGTTCTCCTGTTGTCAACCGGATGATTTCCATATGGGGGTGTCTGACCACCACCCCAATCCGAAAAAAGTGCATCAAATCGGCCTTCCGTGAGCCAGGAGTCGGTCCCTGGTTCTCCTGGTGTCCGCCGACGGACAACCATGTTGGGGTGTCTGACCCACAACCCAATCCGACCAAGTGCACCCAAATCGGCCTTCCGTGAGCCAGGAGTCGGTCTCTGGTTCTCCCATCG
>NW_028157745.1:287500-295000 GCF_964263955.1 Coregonus lavaretus
GAGTAAGCTGTACTCTCAAGCCCATGTGAGAGAGGCTTTTAATGGGAAGAGAGAGTTTAAAAAGAGGCATGGAGCTCCAGAGGTCACAAAGGTCAATGTGGGCCTGCATGGATGTCAGCAGGGCATGAGGGAGAAGGCCCAAGTGAATAGGTGTGTCTGTGTGAGTGAGTGAACCTGTCTCATAGGGGGGCAGAGCAGGCATCCCCTTTGGGGGCTGTCTGCTCTGTCCCCCTTTTTTTTTGGCCTCCTATACCTCTGGAGGTCAAGGGAGTAAGCTGTACTCTCAAGCCCATGGGAGAGAGGGTTTTAATAGGGAGAGAGTGATTAAAAAGAGGCATGGTGCTCCAGGGGAGTGAGCTGTACTCTCATGCCCATGGGAGATGCCCTTTACTAGGCAGGGAGTTTAGAACAAGGTGCATGGAGCTCCAGAGGTCACAAAGGTCAATGTGGGCCTGCATGGATGTCAGCAGGGCATGAGGGAGAAGGCCCAAGTGAATAGGTTTGTCTGTGTGTGTCTGTGTGAGTGAGTGAGTGAGTGTGTGTGTGAACCTTTCCCACAGGAGGGCAGCACTGTGCAGGCAGCTCCAATGGAGGCTGGCTGCTCTGTGCCCATGTATTATTTGTTCTCTCTCTCTCTCTCTCTCTCTCCCCTTTCTTCTGGCCTGCTGGATCACTTTTGTGTGTGGAGGGCTGGACTCTGTCTCACCCATCCCAGCCATGGGCACCCAGAATGCCCATGTGTGAGTCAGGAGCCCTCCCCTGGTTCTCCTAGTGAAAATGACCTGTGGCGCCCCCCTGTGGATGGATCTGGATGGGGGTGCTTGGACCCCTTCTTGGGGTCTCCCCCAAGCTGGCCATGCCGGCCATGGGCACCCAAAACCCCCATGTGTGAGTGAAAAGCCTCCCCTGGGTCCCCATAGTGAAATCAGGCCTAAAATGACCTGTGGCGCCCCCCTGTGGATGGATCTTGGTGGGGGTGCTTGGACCCCTTCTTGGGGTCTCCTCCAAGCCAGCCATGCCGACCATGGGCACCCAAAACCCCGATGTGTGAGTGAAAAGCCTCCCCTGTGTCCCCATAGTGAAATCAGGCCTAAAATGACCTGTGGCGCCCCCCTGTGGATGGATCTTGGTGGGGGTGCTTGGACCCCTTCTTGGGGTCTCCCCCAAGCCAGCCATGCCGACCATGGGCACCCAAAACCCCCATGTGTGAGTGAACAGCCTCCCCTGGGTACCCATAGTGAAATCAGGCTTAAAGTGACCTGTGGCGCCCCCCTGTGGATGGATCTTGGTGGGGGTGCTTGGACCCCTTCTTGGGGTCTCCTCCAAGCCAGCCATGCCGACCATGGGCACCCAAAACCCCCATGTGTGAGTGAACAGCCTCCCCTGGGTACCCATAGTGAAATCCGGCTTAAAGTGACCTGTGGCGCCCCCCTGTGGATGGATCTTGGTGGGGGTGCTTGGACCCCTTCTTGGGGTCTCCTCCAAGCCAGCCATGCCGACCATGGGCACCCAAAACCCCCATGTGTGAGTGAACAGCCTCCCCTGGGTACCCATAGTGAAATCCGGCTTAAAGTGACCTGTGGCGCCCCCCTGTGGATGGATCTTGGTGGGGGTGCTTGGACCCCTTCTTGGGGTCTCCTCCAAGCCAGCCATGCCGACCAAGGGCACCCAAAACCCCGATGTGTGAGTGAAAAGCCTCCCCTGTGTCCCCATAGTGAAATCCGGCTTAAAGTGACCTGTGGCGCCCCCCTGTGGATGGATCTTGGTGGGGGTGCTTGGACCCCTTCTTGGGGTCTCCCCCAAGCCAGCCATGCCGACCATGGGCACCCAAAACCCCCATGTGTGAGTGAAAAGCCTCCCCTGTGTCCCCATAGTGAAATCCGGCTTAAAGTGACCTGTGGCGCCCCCCTGTGGATGGATCTTGGTGGGGGTGCTTGGACCCCTTCTTGGGGTCTCCTCCAAGCCAGCCATGCCGACCAAGGGCACCCAAAACCCCGATGTGTGAGTGAAAAGCCTCCCCTGTGTCCCCATAGTGAAATCAGGCCTAAAATGACCTGTGGCGCCCCCCTGTGGATGGATCTTGGTGGGGGTGCTTGGACCCCTTCTTGGGGTCTCCCCCAAGCCAGCCATGCCGACCATGGGCACCCAAAACCCCCATGTGTGAGTGAACAGCCTCCCCTGGGTACCCATAGTGAAATCAGGCTTAAAGTGACCTGTGGCGCCCCCCTGTGGATGGATCTTGGTGGGGGTGCTTGGACCCCTTCTTGGGGTCTCCCCCAAGCCAGCCATGCCGACCATGGGCACCCAAAACCCCCATGTGTGAGTGAACAGCCTCCCCTGGGTCCCCATAGTGAAATCAGGCTTAAAATGACATGTGGCGCCCCCCTGTGGATAGATCCGGCTGTGGGTGCTTGGACCCCTTCTTGGGGTCCCCCCCAAGCCATCCATGCCGACCATGGGCACCCCAAACCCCCATGTGTGAGTGAACAGCCTCCCCTGGGTACCCATAGTGAAATCAGGCTTAAAATGACATGTGGCGCCCCCCTGTGGATAGATCCGGCTGTGGGTGCTTGGACCCCTTCTTGGGGTCCCCCCCAAGCTGGCCATGCCTTCAATGGGCACCCAAAACCCCCATGTGTGAGTGAACAGCCTCCCCTGGGTACCCATAGTGAAATCCGGCCTAAAGTGACATGTGGCGCCCCCCTGTGGATGGATCCGGCTGTGGGGTCTTGGACCCCTTCTTGGGGTCCCCCCCAAGCTGGCCATGCCTTCAATGGGCACCCAAAACCCCCATGTGTGAGTGAACAGCCTCCCCTGGGTACCCATAGTGAAATCAGGCTTAAAATGACATGTGGCGCCCCCCTGTGGATGGATCCGGCTGTGGGGTCTTGGACCCCCTCTTGGGGTCACCCCCAAGCCGGCCATGGGCACCCAAAACCCCCATTTGTGAGTTAAGATCATCCCCTGGTTCCCCTAGTGAAATCAGGCTTAAAATGACATGTGGCGCCCCCCTGTGGATGGATCCGGGTGTGGGGTCTTGGACCCACTCTTGGGGTCACCCCCAAGCCGGCCAAGGGCACCCAAAACCCCCATGTGTGAGGTAATAGCCTCCCCTGGTTCTCCTAGTGTCCGCCGGCGGTTTACCATATGGGGGTGTCTGACCAAGAACCCAATCCGAGAAAAGTGCATCAAAATCGGCCTTCCGGGAGCCAGGAGTCGGTCCCTGGTTCTCCTGGTGTCAACCGGATGGTTTCCATATGGGGGTGTCTGACCACCAACCCAATCCGAGAAAAGTGCATCAAAATCGGCCTTCCGGGAGCCAGGAGTCGGTCCCTGGTTCTCCTGGTGTCAACCGGATGGTTTCCATATGGGGGTGTCTGACCACCAACCCAATCCGAGAAAAGTGCATCAAAATCGGCCTTCCGGGAGCCAGGAGTCGGTCCCTGGTTCTCATAGTGTCAACCGGATGATTTCCATATGGGGGTGTCTGACCACCAACCCAATCCGAGAAAAGTGCATCAAAATCGGCCTTCCGTGAGGCAGGAGTCGGTCCCTGGTTCTCATAGTGTCAACCGGATGGTTTCCATATGGGGGTGTCTGACCACCAACCCAATCCGAGAAAAGTGCATCAAAATCGGCCTTCCGGGAGCCAGGAGTCGGTCCCTGGTTCTCCTAATGTCAACCGGATGGTTTCCATATGGGGGTGTCTGACCACCAACCCAATCCGAGAAAAGTGCATCAAAATCGGCCTTCCGGGAGCCAGGAGTCGGTCCCTGGTTCTCCTAATGTCAACCGGATGGTTTCCATATGGGGGTGTCTGACCACCAACCCAATCCGAGAAAAGTGCATCAAAATCGGCCTTCCGTGAGGCAGGAGTCGGTCCCTGGTTCTCATAGTGTCAACCGGATGGTTTCCATATGGGGGTGTCTGACCACCAACCCAATCCGAGAAAAGTGCATCAAAATCGGCCTTCCGTGAGGCAGGAGTCGGTCCCTGGTTCTCATAGTGTCAACCGGATGGTTTCCATATGGGGGTGTCTGACCACCAACCCAATCCGAGAAAAGTGCATCAAAATCGGCCTTCCGGGAGCCAGGAGTCGGTCCCTGGTTCTCCTAATGTCAACCGGATGGTTTCCATATGGGGGTGTCTGACCACCAACCCAATCCGAGAAAAGTGCATCAAAATCGGCCTTCCGGGAGCCAGGAGTCGGTCCCTGGTTCTCCTAATGTCAACCGGATGGTTTCCATATGGGGGTGTCTGACCACCAACCCAATCCGAGAAAAGTGCATCAAAATCGGCCTTCCGTGAGGCAGGAGTCGGTCCCTGGTTCTCATAGTGTCAACCGGATGGTTTCCATATGGGGGTGTCTGACCACCAACCCAATCCGAGAAAAGTGCATCAAAATCGGCCTTCCGGGAGCCAGGAGTCGGTCCCTGGTTCTCCTAATGTCAACCGGATGGTTTCCATATGGGGGTGTCTGACCACCAACCCAATCCGAGAAAAGTGCATCAAAATCGGCCTTCCGTGAGGCAGGAGTCGGTCCCTGGTTCTCATAGTGTCAACCGGATGGTTTCCATATGGGGGTGTCTGACCACCAACCCAATCCGAGAAAAGTGCATCAAAATCGGCCTTCCGGGAGCCAGGAGTCGGTCCCTGGTTCTCCTAATGTCAACCGGATGGTTTCCATATGGGGGTGTCTGACCACCAACCCAATCCGAGAAAAGTGCATCAAAATCGGCCTTCCGTGAGGCAGGAGTCGGTCCCTGGTTCTCATAGTGTCAACCGGATGGTTTCCATATGGGGGTGTCTGACCACCAACCCAATCCGAGAAAAGTGCATCAAAATCGGCCTTCCGGGAGCCAGGAGTCGGTCCCTGGTTCTCCTAATGTCAACCGGATGGTTTCCATATGGGGGTGTCTGACCACCAACCCAATCCGAGAAAAGTGCATCAAAATCGGCCTTCCGTGAGGCAGGAGTCGGTCCCTGGTTCTCATAGTGTCAACCGGATGGTTTCCATATGGGGGTGTCTGACCACCAACCCAATCCGAGAAAAGTGCATCAAAATCGGCCTTCCGGGAGCCAGGAGTCGGTCCCTGGTTCTCCTAATGTCAACCGGATGGTTTCCATATGGGGGTGTCTGACCACCAACCCAATCCGAGAAAAGTGCATCAAAATCGGCCTTCCGTGAGGCAGGAGTCGGTCCCTGGTTCTCATAGTGTCAACCGGATGGTTTCCATATGGGGGTGTCTGACCACCAACCCAATCCGAGAAAAGTGCATCAAAATCGGCCTTCCGGGAGCCAGGAGTCGGTCCCTGGTTCTCATAGTGTCAACCGGATGATTTCCATATGGGGGTGTCTGACCACCAACCCAATCCGAGAAAAGTGCATCAAAATCGGCCTTCCGTGAGGCAGGAGTCGGTCCCTGGTTCTCATAGTGTCAACCGGATGATTTCCATATGGGGGTGTCTGACCAACATCCCAATCCGAGAAAAGTGCATCAAAATCGGCCTTCCGGGAGCCAGGAGTCGGTCCCTGGTTCTCCTGGTGTCAACCGGATGGTTTCCATATGGGGGTGTCTGACCACCAACCCAATCCGAGAAAAGTGCATCAAAATCGGCCTTCCGGGAGCCAGGAGTCGGTCCCTGGTTCTCCTAATGTCAACCGGATGGTTTCCATATGGGGGTGTCTGACCACCAACCCAATCCGAGAAAAGTGCATCAAAATCGGCCTTCCGTGAGGCAGGAGTCGGTCCCTGGTTCTCATAGTGTCAACCGGATGGTTTCCATATGGGGGTGTCTGACCACCAACCCAATCCGAGAAAAGTGCATCAAAATCGGCCTTCCGTGAGGCAGGAGTCGGTCCCTGGTTCTCATAGTGTCAACCGGATGATTTCCATATGGGGGTGTCTGACCACCAACCCAATCCGAGAAAAGTGCATCAAAATCGGCCTTCCGGGAGCCAGGAGTCGGTCCCTGGTTCTCATAGTGTCAACCGGATGATTTCCATATGGGGGTGTCTGACCACCAACCCAATCCGAGAAAAGTGCATCAAAATCGGCCTTCCGGGAGCCAGGAGTCGGTCCCTGGTTCTCCTGTTGTCAACCGGATGATTTCCATATGGGGGTGTCTGACCAACATCCCAATCCGAAAAAAGTGCATCAAATCGGCCTTCCGGGAGCCAGGAGTCGGTCCCTGGTTCTCCTGTTGTCAACCGGATGATTTCCATATGGGGGTGTCTGACCACCACCCCAATCCGAAAAAAGTGCATCAAATCGGCCTTCCGTGAGCCAGGAGTCGGTCCCTGGTTCTCCTGGTGTCCGCCGACGGACAACCATGTTGGGGTGTCTGACCCACAACCCAATCCGACCAAGTGCACCCAAATCGGCCTTCCGTGAGCCAGGAGTCGGTCTCTGGTTCTCCCATCGACCGCCGGCGGTCTTCCATGTGGGGGTGTCTGACCCACAACCCAATCCGACCAAGAGCACCCATGTCGGCCTTGTGTGAGTCAGGAGCCGTTCCCCCTGGTTCTCATTTGGGTTACCATGCACGAAGGGACATAGTGCAATTTCGGCCGATTTTTCCGATTTTTTCAAATAATGTTTAAAAATACTTCCCGATGAGCTAGAGGTCCCAAATTTGGTCTATTATCCTCTTTTATGATGAACTTCCATTACCTAAAAGGGTTTTTCTTAACTCGTATAGGAACATCAACCGTTCTGACCCCTATTTTTTTTTTTCACTTTTCTAACATAATTAAAATATAGTAAAAAATTTCCAAAAACGAATTAATTTATATATAAATGTGCGTCTATTCGTGCCCTTTTGCGCCAAAAAAACCCCATCCTGATTGGACTTTTAGTTTTTGAATTATTAACGTTTTAAGTCGTTTTTTCAAAACCGAAATCGCTGTTTTTTCCCCCAAACGGCGGAGCACAGACAGGCCCAGCGGGTGGCAGGGCTTATGTCGATAATTTGGCCTCTCCCGTAGTAGCCCCACTCGGTTCCAGGTCGGCCAGACAGGTACCGGCGCGATTTTGAAAACCTCGTTTTCAGAGAATAGACTTCCATGGCGGATTGATCCGGGGGTGATGGCAAACCTCTCGGCCTGTGCGGATATTGGGAATCGGGCATGTTTGAGGGTTCTGGGTCCCTCAGAACCATGGTTCCAACGCTCCGAAGTGGACCATACCTCCAGGGACCTACTGGCCGTTCCCATGCCCAGGGGAAGGCCCGGTTTCGGCTACCTCATGTCCCCATGGCCCCTCTCTGTCGTGAAGCACCCGTACATGTCCGATTGATCCGGGGGTGATGGCAAACCTCTCGGCCCGTGCGGTTGTTGGTAAATGGGCTTTTTTGAGGGTTCTGGGTCCCGCAGAACCATGGTTCCAACGCTCCGAAGTGGACCATCCCTCCGGCGACCGACTGGAGGTGCTCATGCCCAGGGCAGGGCCTGGTTTCGGATACCCTCATGTCCCCATGTCCCCTGTCTATTCTCGAACC
>NW_028157745.1:305000-310000 GCF_964263955.1 Coregonus lavaretus
TGAATAGGTGTGTCTGTGTGAGTGAGTGAACCTGTCTCATAGGGGGGCAGAGCAGGCATCCCCTTTGGGGGCTGTCTGCTCTGTCCCCCTTTTTTTTTGGCCTCCTATACCTCTGGAGGTCAAGGGAGTAAGCTGTACTCTCAAGCCCATGGGAGAGAGGGTTTTAATAGGGAGAGAGTGATTAAAAAGAGGCATGGTGCTCCAGGGGAGTGAGCTGTACTCTCATGCCCATGGGAGATGCCCTTTACTAGGCAGGGAGTTTAGAACAAGGTGCATGGAGCTCCAGAGGTCACAAAGGTCAATGTGGGCCTGCATGGATGTCAGCAGGGCATGAGGGAGAAGGCCCAAGTGAATAGGTTTGTCTGTGTGTGTCTGTGTGAGTGAGTGAGTGAGTGTGTGTGTGAACCTTTCCCACAGGAGGGCAGCACTGTGCAGGCAGCTCCAATGGAGGCTGGCTGCTCTGTGCCCATGTATTATTTGTTCTCTCTCTCTCTCTCTCTCTCTCCCCTTTCTTCTGGCCTGCTGGATCACTTTTGTGTGTGGAGGGCTGGACTCTGTCTCACCCATCCCAGCCATGGGCACCCAGAATGCCCATGTGTGAGTCAGGAGCCCTCCCCTGGTTCTCCTAGTGAAAATGACCTGTGGCGCCCCCCTGTGGATGGATCTGGATGGGGGTGCTTGGACCCCTTCTTGGGGTCTCCCCCAAGCTGGCCATGCCGGCCATGGGCACCCAAAACCCCCATGTGTGAGTGAAAAGCCTCCCCTGGGTCCCCATAGTGAAATCAGGCCTAAAATGACCTGTGGCGCCCCCCTGTGGATGGATCTTGGTGGGGGTGCTTGGACCCCTTCTTGGGGTCTCCTCCAAGCCAGCCATGCCGACCATGGGCACCCAAAACCCCGATGTGTGAGTGAAAAGCCTCCCCTGTGTCCCCATAGTGAAATCAGGCCTAAAATGACCTGTGGCGCCCCCCTGTGGATGGATCTTGGTGGGGGTGCTTGGACCCCTTCTTGGGGTCTCCCCCAAGCCAGCCATGCCGACCATGGGCACCCAAAACCCCCATGTGTGAGTGAACAGCCTCCCCTGGGTACCCATAGTGAAATCAGGCTTAAAGTGACCTGTGGCGCCCCCCTGTGGATGGATCTTGGTGGGGGTGCTTGGACCCCTTCTTGGGGTCTCCTCCAAGCCAGCCATGCCGACCATGGGCACCCAAAACCCCCATGTGTGAGTGAACAGCCTCCCCTGGGTACCCATAGTGAAATCCGGCTTAAAGTGACCTGTGGCGCCCCCCTGTGGATGGATCTTGGTGGGGGTGCTTGGACCCCTTCTTGGGGTCTCCTCCAAGCCAGCCATGCCGACCATGGGCACCCAAAACCCCCATGTGTGAGTGAACAGCCTCCCCTGGGTACCCATAGTGAAATCCGGCTTAAAGTGACCTGTGGCGCCCCCCTGTGGATGGATCTTGGTGGGGGTGCTTGGACCCCTTCTTGGGGTCTCCTCCAAGCCAGCCATGCCGACCAAGGGCACCCAAAACCCCGATGTGTGAGTGAAAAGCCTCCCCTGTGTCCCCATAGTGAAATCCGGCTTAAAGTGACCTGTGGCGCCCCCCTGTGGATGGATCTTGGTGGGGGTGCTTGGACCCCTTCTTGGGGTCTCCCCCAAGCCAGCCATGCCGACCATGGGCACCCAAAACCCCCATGTGTGAGTGAAAAGCCTCCCCTGTGTCCCCATAGTGAAATCCAGCTTAAAGTGACCTGTGGCGCCCCCCTGTGGATGGATCTTGGTGGGGGTGCTTGGACCCCTTCTTGGGGTCTCCTCCAAGCCAGCCATGCCGACCAAGGGCACCCAAAACCCCGATGTGTGAGTGAAAAGCCTCCCCTGTGTCCCCATAGTGAAATCAGGCCTAAAATGACCTGTGGCGCCCCCCTGTGGATGGATCTTGGTGGGGGTGCTTGGACCCCTTCTTGGGGTCTCCCCCAAGCCAGCCATGCCGACCATGGGCACCCAAAACCCCCATGTGTGAGTGAACAGCCTCCCCTGGGTACCCATAGTGAAATCAGGCTTAAAGTGACCTGTGGCGCCCCCCTGTGGATGGATCTTGGTGGGGGTGCTTGGACCCCTTCTTGGGGTCTCCCCCAAGCCAGCCATGCCGACCATGGGCACCCAAAACCCCCATGTGTGAGTGAACAGCCTCCCCTGGGTCCCCATAGTGAAATCAGGCTTAAAATGACATGTGGCGCCCCCCTGTGGATAGATCCGGCTGTGGGTGCTTGGACCCCTTCTTGGGGTCCCCCCCAAGCCATCCATGCCGACCATGGGCACCCCAAACCCCCATGTGTGAGTGAACAGCCTCCCCTGGGTACCCATAGTGAAATCAGGCTTAAAATGACATGTGGCGCCCCCCTGTGGATAGATCCGGCTGTGGGTGCTTGGACCCCTTCTTGGGGTCCCCCCCAAGCTGGCCATGCCTTCAATGGGCACCCAAAACCCCCATGTGTGAGTGAACAGCCTCCCCTGGGTACCCATAGTGAAATCCGGCCTAAAGTGACATGTGGCGCCCCCCTGTGGATGGATCCGGCTGTGGGGTCTTGGACCCCTTCTTGGGGTCCCCCCCAAGCTGGCCATGCCTTCAATGGGCACCCAAAACCCCCATGTGTGAGTGAACAGCCTCCCCTGGGTACCCATAGTGAAATCAGGCTTAAAATGACATGTGGCGCCCCCCTGTGGATGGATCCGGCTGTGGGGTCTTGGACCCCCTCTTGGGGTCACCCCCAAGCCGGCCATGGGCACCCAAAACCCCCATTTGTGAGTTAAGATCATCCCCTGGTTCCCCTAGTGAAATCAGGCTTAAAATGACATGTGGCGCCCCCCTGTGGATGGATCCGGGTGTGGGGTCTTGGACCCACTCTTGGGGTCACCCCCAAGCCGGCCAAGGGCACCCAAAACCCCCATGTGTGAGGTAATAGCCTCCCCTGGTTCTCCTAGTGTCCGCCGGCGGTTTACCATATGGGGGTGTCTGACCAAGAACCCAATCCGAGAAAAGTGCATCAAAATCGGCCTTCCGGGAGCCAGGAGTCGGTCCCTGGTTCTCCTGGTGTCAACCGGATGGTTTCCATATGGGGGTGTCTGACCACCAACCCAATCCGAGAAAAGTGCATCAAAATCGGCCTTCCGGGAGCCAGGAGTCGGTCCCTGGTTCTCCTGGTGTCAACCGGATGGTTTCCATATGGGGGTGTCTGACCACCAACCCAATCCGAGAAAAGTGCATCAAAATCGGCCTTCCGGGAGCCAGGAGTCGGTCCCTGGTTCTCATAGTGTCAACCGGATGATTTCCATATGGGGGTGTCTGACCACCAACCCAATCCGAGAAAAGTGCATCAAAATCGGCCTTCCGGGAGCCAGGAGTCGGTCCCTGGTTCTCATAGTGTCAACCGGATGATTTCCATATGGGGGTGTCTGACCACCAACCCAATCCGAGAAAAGTGCATCAAAATCGGCCTTCCGGGAGCCAGGAGTCGGTCCCTGGTTCTCCTAATGTCAACCGGATGGTTTCCATATGGGGGTGTCTGACCACCAACCCAATCCGAGAAAAGTGCATCAAAATCGGCCTTCCGGGAGCCAGGAGTCGGTCCCTGGTTCTCCTAATGTCAACCGGATGGTTTCCATATGGGGGTGTCTGACCACCAACCCAATCCGAGGAAAGTGCATCAAAATCGGCCTTCCGTGAGGCAGGAGTCGGTCCCTGGTTCTCATAGTGTCAACCGGATGGTTTCCATATGGGGGTGTCTGACCACCAACCCAATCCGAGAAAAGTGCATCAAAATCGGCCTTCCGGGAGCCAGGAGTCGGTCCCTGGTTCTCCTGGTGTCAACCGGATGGTTTCCATATGGGGGTGTCTGACCACCAACCCAATCCGAGAAAAGTGCATCAAAATCGGCCTTCCGGGAGCCAGGAGTCGGTCCCTGGTTCTCCTAATGTCAACCGGATGGTTTCCATATGGGGGTGTCTGACCACCAACCCAATCCGAGAAAAGTGCATCAAAATCGGCCTTCCGTGAGGCAGGAGTCGGTCCCTGGTTCTCATAGTGTCAACCGGATGGTTTCCATATGGGGGTGTCTGACCACCAACCCAATCCGAGAAAAGTGCATCAAAATCGGCCTTCCGGGAGCCAGGAGTCGGTCCCTGGTTCTCCTAATGTCAACCGGATGGTTTCCATATGGGGGTGTCTGACCACCAACCCAATCCGAGAAAAGTGCATCAAAATCGGCCTTCCGTGAGGCAGGAGTCGGTCCCTGGTTCTCATAGTGTCAACCGGATGGTTTCCATATGGGGGTGTCTGACCACCAACCCAATCCGAGAAAAGTGCATCAAAATCGGCCTTCCGGGAGCCAGGAGTCGGTCCCTGGTTCTCCTAATGTCAACCGGATGGTTTCCATATGGGGGTGTCTGACCACCAACCCAATCCGAGAAAAGTGCATCAAAATCGGCCTTCCGGGAGCCAGGAGTCGGTCCCTGGTTCTCCTAATGTCAACCGGATGGTTTCCATATGGGGGTGTCTGACCACCAACCCAATCCGAGAAAAGTGCATCAAAATCGGCCTTCCGGGAGCCAGGAGTCGGTCCCTGGTTCTCCTAATGTCAACCGGATGATTTCCATATGGGGGTGTCTGACCACCAACCCAATCCGAGAAAAGTGCATCAAAATCGGCCTTCCGGGAGCCAGGAGTCGGTCCCTGGTTCTCCTAATGTCAACCGGATGGTTTCCATATGGGGGTGTCTGACCACCAACCCAATCCGAGAAAAGTGCATCAAAATCGGCCTTCCGGGAGCCAGGAGTCGGTCCCTGGTTCTCCTAATGTCAACCGGATGATTTCCATATGGGGGTGTCTGACCACCAACCCAATCCGAGAAAAGTGCATCAAAATCGGCCTTCCGGGAGCCAGGAGTCGGTCCCTGGTTCTCCTGTTGTCAACCGGATGATTTCCATATGGGGGTGTCTGACC
>NW_028157745.1:325000-332500 GCF_964263955.1 Coregonus lavaretus
CCTCCCCTGTGTCCCCATAGTGAAATCAGGCCTAAAATGACCTGTGGCGCCCCCCTGTGGATGGATCTTGGTGGGGGTGCTTGGACCCCTTCTTGGGGTCTCCCCCAAGCCAGCCATGCCGACCATGGGCACCCAAAACCCCCATGTGTGAGTGAACAGCCTCCCCTGGGTACCCATAGTGAAATCAGGCTTAAAGTGACCTGTGGCGCCCCCCTGTGGATGGATCTTGGTGGGGGTGCTTGGACCCCTTCTTGGGGTCTCCTCCAAGCCAGCCATGCCGACCATGGGCACCCAAAACCCCCATGTGTGAGTGAACAGCCTCCCCTGGGTACCCATAGTGAAATCCGGCTTAAAGTGACCTGTGGCGCCCCCCTGTGGATGGATCTTGGTGGGGGTGCTTGGACCCCTTCTTGGGGTCTCCTCCAAGCCAGCCATGCCGACCAAGGGCACCCAAAACCCCGATGTGTGAGTGAAAAGCCTCCCCTGTGTCCCCATAGTGAAATCCGGCTTAAAGTGACCTGTGGCGCCCCCCTGTGGATGGATCTTGGTGGGGGTGCTTGGACCCCTTCTTGGGGTCTCCCCCAAGCCAGCCATGCCGACCATGGGCACCCAAAACCCCCATGTGTGAGTGAAAAGCCTCCCCTGTGTCCCCATAGTGAAATCCGGCTTAAAGTGACCTGTGGCGCCCCCCTGTGGATGGATCTTGGTGGGGGTGCTTGGACCCCTTCTTGGGGTCTCCTCCAAGCCAGCCATGCCGACCAAGGGCACCCAAAACCCCGATGTGTGAGTGAAAAGCCTCTCCCTTGTGTCCCCATAGTGAAATCAGGCCTAAAATGACCTGTGGCGCCCCCCTGTGGATGGATCTTGGTGGGGGTGCTTGGACCCCTTCTTGGGGTCTCCCCCAAGCCAGCCATGCCGACCATGGGCACCCAAAACCCCCATGTGTGAGTGAACAGCCTCCCCTGGGTACCCATAGTGAAATCAGGCTTAAAGTGACCTGTGGCGCCCCCCTGTGGATGGATCTTGGTGGGGGTGCTTGGACCCCTTCTTGGGGTCTCCCCCAAGCCAGCCATGCCGACCATGGGCACCCAAAACCCCCATGTGTGAGTGAACAGCCTCCCCTGGGTCCCCATAGTGAAATCAGGCTTAAAATGACATGTGGCGCCCCCCTGTGGATAGATCCGGCTGTGGGTGCTTGGACCCCTTCTTGGGGTCCCCCCCAAGCCATCCATGCCGACCATGGGCACCCCAAACCCCCATGTGTGAGTGAACAGCCTCCCCTGGGTACCCATAGTGAAATCAGGCTTAAAATGACATGTGGCGCCCCCCTGTGGATAGATCCGGCTGTGGGTGCTTGGACCCCTTCTTGGGGTCCCCCCCAAGCTGGCCATGCCTTCAATGGGCACCCAAAACCCCCATGTGTGAGTGAACAGCCTCCCCTGGGTACCCATAGTGAAATCCGGCCTAAAGTGACATGTGGCGCCCCCCTGTGGATGGATCCGGCTGTGGGGTCTTGGACCCCTTCTTGGGGTCCCCCCCAAGCTGGCCATGCCTTCAATGGGCACCCAAAACCCCCATGTGTGAGTGAACAGCCTCCCCTGGGTACCCATAGTGAAATCAGGCTTAAAATGACATGTGGCGCCCCCCTGTGGATGGATCCGGCTGTGGGGTCTTGGACCCCCTCTTGGGGTCACCCCCAAGCCGGCCATGGGCACCCAAAACCCCCATTTGTGAGTTAAGATCATCCCCTGGTTCCCCTAGTGAAATCAGGCTTAAAATGACATGTGGCGCCCCCCTGTGGATGGATCCGGGTGTGGGGTCTTGGACCCACTCTTGGGGTCACCCCCAAGCCGGCCAAGGGCACCCAAAACCCCCATGTGTGAGGTAATAGCCTCCCCTGGTTCTCCTAGTGTCCGCCGGCGGTTTACCATATGGGGGTGTCTGACCAAGAACCCAATCCGAGAAAAGTGCATCAAAATCGGCCTTCCGGGAGCCAGGAGTCGGTCCCTGGTTCTCCTGGTGTCAACCGGATGGTTTCCATATGGGGGTGTCTGACCACCAACCCAATCCGAGAAAAGTGCATCAAAATCGGCCTTCCGGGAGCCAGGAGTCGGTCCCTGGTTCTCCTGTTGTCAACCGGATGATTTCCATATGGGGGTGTCTGACCACCAACCCAATCCGAGAAAAGTGCATCAAAATCGGCCTTCCGGGAGCCAGGAGTCGGTCCCTGGTTCTCCTAATGTCAACCGGATGGTTTCCATATGGGGGTGTCTGACCACCAACCCAATCCGAGAAAAGTGCATCAAAATCGGCCTTCCGGGAGCCAGGAGTCGGTCCCTGGTTCTCCTGTTGTCAACCGGATGATTTCCATATGGGGGTGTCTGACCACCAACCCAATCCGAGAAAAGTGCATCAAAATCGGCCTTCCGGGAGCCAGGAGTCGGTCCCTGGTTCTCCTAATGTCAACCGGATGGTTTCCATATGGGGGTGTCTGACCACCAACCCAATCCGAGAAAAGTGCATCAAAATCGGCCTTCCGTGAGGCAGGAGTCGGTCCCTGGTTCTCATAGTGTCAACCGGATGGTTTCCATATGGGGGTGTCTGACCACCAACCCAATCCGAGAAAAGTGCATCAAAATCGGCCTTCCGGGAGCCAGGAGTCGGTCCCTGGTTCTCCTAATGTCAACCGGATGGTTTCCATATGGGGGTGTCTGACCACCAACCCAATCCGAGAAAAGTGCATCAAAATCGGCCTTCCGTGAGGCAGGAGTCGGTCCCTGGTTCTCATAGTGTCAACCGGATGGTTTCCATATGGGGGTGTCTGACCACCAACCCAATCCGAGAAAAGTGCATCAAAATCGGCCTTCCGGGAGCCAGGAGTCGGTCCCTGGTTCTCCTAATGTCAACCGGATGGTTTCCATATGGGGGTGTCTGACCACCAACCCAATCCGAGAAAAGTGCATCAAAATCGGCCTTCCGGGAGCCAGGAGTCGGTCCCTGGTTCTCCTAATGTCAACCGGATGGTTTCCATATGGGGGTGTCTGACCACCAACCCAATCCGAGAAAAGTGCATCAAAATCGGCCTTCCGGGAGCCAGGAGTCGGTCCCTGGTTCTCCTAATGTCAACCGGATGGTTTCCATATGGGGGTGTCTGACCACCAACCCAATCCGAGAAAAGTGCATCAAAATCGGCCTTCCGGGAGCCAGGAGTCGGTCCCTGGTTCTCCTGTTGTCAACCGGATGATTTCCATATGGGGGTGTCTGACCACCAACCCAATCCGAGAAAAGTGCATCAAAATCGGCCTTCCGGGAGCCAGGAGTCGGTCCCTGGTTCTCCTAATGTCAACCGGATGGTTTCCATATGGGGGTGTCTGACCACCAACCCAATCCGAGAAAAGTGCATCAAAATCGGCCTTCCGTGAGGCAGGAGTCGGTCCCTGGTTCTCATAGTGTCAACCGGATGGTTTCCATATGGGGGTGTCTGACCACCAACCCAATCCGAGAAAAGTGCATCAAAATCGGCCTTCCGGGAGCCAGGAGTCGGTCCCTGGTTCTCCTAATGTCAACCGGATGGTTTCCATATGGGGGTGTCTGACCACCAACCCAATCCGAGAAAAGTGCATCAAAATCGGCCTTCCGGGAGCCAGGAGTCGGTCCCTGGTTCTCCTAATGTCAACCGGATGGTTTCCATATGGGGGTGTCTGACCACCAACCCAATCCGAGAAAAGTGCATCAAAATCGGCCTTCCGGGAGCCAGGAGTCGGTCCCTGGTTCTCCTAATGTCAACCGGATGGTTTCCATATGGGGGTGTCTGACCACCAACCCAATCCGAGAAAAGTGCATCAAAATCGGCCTTCCGGGAGCCAGGAGTCGGTCCCTGGTTCTCCTGTTGTCAACCGGATGATTTCCATATGGGGGTGTCTGACCACCAACCCAATCCGAGAAAAGTGCATCAAAATCGGCCTTCCGGGAGCCAGGAGTCGGTCCCTGGTTCTCCTAATGTCAACCGGATGGTTTCCATATGGGGGTGTCTGACCACCAACCCAATCCGAGAAAAGTGCATCAAAATCGGCCTTCCGTGAGGCAGGAGTCGGTCCCTGGTTCTCATAGTGTCAACCGGATGGTTTCCATATGGGGGTGTCTGACCACCAACCCAATCCGAGAAAAGTGCATCAAAATCGGCCTTCCGGGAGCCAGGAGTCGGTCCCTGGTTCTCCTAATGTCAACCGGATGGTTTCCATATGGGGGTGTCTGACCACCAACCCAATCCGAGAAAAGTGCATCAAAATCGGCCTTCCGTGAGGCAGGAGTCGGTCCCTGGTTCTCATAGTGTCAACCGGATGGTTTCCATATGGGGGTGTCTGACCACCAACCCAATCCGAGAAAAGTGCATCAAAATCGGCCTTCCGGGAGCCAGGAGTCGGTCCCTGGTTCTCCTAATGTCAACCGGATGGTTTCCATATGGGGGTGTCTGACCACCAACCCAATCCGAGAAAAGTGCATCAAAATCGGCCTTCCGGGAGCCAGGAGTCGGTCCCTGGTTCTCCTAATGTCAACCGGATGGTTTCCATATGGGGGTGTCTGACCACCAACCCAATCCGAGAAAAGTGCATCAAAATCGGCCTTCCGTGAGGCAGGAGTCGGTCCCTGGTTCTCATAGTGTCAACCGGATGGTTTCCATATGGGGGTGTCTGACCACCAACCCAATCCGAGAAAAGTGCATCAAAATCGGCCTTCCGGGAGCCAGGAGTCGGTCCCTGGTTCTCCTAATGTCAACCGGATGGTTTCCATATGGGGGTGTCTGACCACCAACCCAATCCGAGAAAAGTGCATCAAAATCGGCCTTCCGTGAGGCAGGAGTCGGTCCCTGGTTCTCATAGTGTCAACCGGATGGTTTCCATATGGGGGTGTCTGACCACCAACCCAATCCGAGAAAAGTGCATCAAAATCGGCCTTCCGGGAGCCAGGAGTCGGTCCCTGGTTCTCCTGGTGTCAACCGGATGGTTTCCATATGGGGGTGTCTGACCACCAACCCAATCCGAGAAAAGTGCATCAAAATCGGCCTTCCGGGAGCCAGGAGTCGGTCCCTGGTTCTCCTAATGTCAACCGGATGGTTTCCATATGGGGGTGTCTGACCACCAACCCAATCCGAGAAAAGTGCATCAAAATCGGCCTTCCGTGAGGCAGGAGTCGGTCCCTGGTTCTCATAGTGTCAACCGGATGGTTTCCATATGGGGGTGTCTGACCACCAACCCAATCCGAGAAAAGTGCATCAAAATCGGCCTTCCGGGAGCCAGGAGTCGGTCCCTGGTTCTCCTAATGTCAACCGGATGGTTTCCATATGGGGGTGTCTGACCACCAACCCAATCCGAGAAAAGTGCATCAAAATCGGCCTTCCGTGAGGCAGGAGTCGGTCCCTGGTTCTCATAGTGTCAACCGGATGGTTTCCATATGGGGGTGTCTGACCACCAACCCAATCCGAGAAAAGTGCATCAAAATCGGCCTTCCGGGAGCCAGGAGTCGGTCCCTGGTTCTCCTAATGTCAACCGGATGGTTTCCATATGGGGGTGTCTGACCACCAACCCAATCCGAGAAAAGTGCATCAAAATCGGCCTTCCGGGAGCCAGGAGTCGGTCCCTGGTTCTCCTAATGTCAACCGGATGGTTTCCATATGGGGGTGTCTGACCACCAACCCAATCCGAGAAAAGTGCATCAAAATCGGCCTTCCGGGAGCCAGGAGTCGGTCCCTGGTTCTCCTAATGTCAACCGGATGATTTCCATATGGGGGTGTCTGACCACCAACCCAATCCGAGAAAAGTGCATCAAAATCGGCCTTCCGGGAGCCAGGAGTCGGTCCCTGGTTCTCCTAATGTCAACCGGATGGTTTCCATATGGGGGTGTCTGACCACCAACCCAATCCGAGAAAAGTGCATCAAAATCGGCCTTCCGGGAGCCAGGAGTCGGTCCCTGGTTCTCCTAATGTCAACCGGATGATTTCCATATGGGGGTGTCTGACCACCAACCCAATCCGAGAAAAGTGCATCAAAATCGGCCTTCCGGGAGCCAGGAGTCGGTCCCTGGTTCTCCTGTTGTCAACCGGATGATTTCCATATGGGGGTGTCTGACCACCAACCCAATCCGAGAAAAGTGCATCAAAATCGGCCTTCCGGGAGCCAGGAGTCGGTCCCTGGTTCTCCTAATGTCAACCGGATGGTTTCCATATGGGGGTGTCTGACCACCAACCCAATCCGAGAAAAGTGCATCAAAATCGGCCTTCCGGGAGCCAGGAGTCGGTCCCTGGTTCTCCTGTTGTCAACCGGATGATTTCCATATGGGGGTGTCTGACCACCAACCCAATCCGAGAAAAGTGCATCAAAATCGGCCTTCCGGGAGCCAGGAGTCGGTCCCTGGTTCTCCTAATGTCAACCGGATGGTTTCCATATGGGGGTGTCTGACCACCAACCCAATCCGAGAAAAGTGCATCAAAATCGGCCTTCCGGGAGCCAGGAGTCGGTCCCTGGTTCTCCTGTTGTCAACCGGATGATTTCCATATGGGGGTGTCTGACCACCAACCCAATCCGAGAAAAGTGCATCAAAATCGGCCTTCCGGGAGCCAGGAGTCGGTCCCTGGTTCTCCTAATGTCAACCGGATGGTTTCCATATGGGGGTGTCTGACCACCAACCCAATCCGAGAAAAGTGCATCAAAATCGGCCTTCCGGGAGCCAGGAGTCGGTCCCTGGTTCTCCTAATGTCAACCGGATGATTTCCATATGGGGGTGTCTGACCACCAACCCAATCCGAGAAAAGTGCATCAAAATCGGCCTTCCGGGAGCCAGGAGTCGGTCCCTGGTTCTCATAGTGTCAACCGGATGATTTCCATATGGGGGTGTCTGACCACCAACCCAATCCGAGAAAAGTGCATCAAAATCGGCCTTCCGGGAGCCAGGAGTCGGTCCCTGGTTCTCATAGTGTCAACCGGATGATTTCCATATGGGGGTGTCTGACCAACATCCCAATCCGAGAAAAGTGCATCAAAATCGGCCTTCCGGGAGCCAGGAGTCGGTCCCTGGTTCTCATAGTGTCAACCGGATGATTTCCATATGGGGGTGTCTGACCACCACCCCAATCCGAAAAAAGTGCATCAAAATCGGCCTTCCGTGAGGCAGGAGTCGGTCCCTGGTTCTCCTGTTGTCAACCGGATGATTTCCATATGGGGGTGTCTGACCACCACCCCAATCCGAAAAAAGTGCATCAAATCGGCCTTCCGTGAGCCAGGAGTCGGTCCCTGGTTCTCCTGGTGTCCGCCGGCGGACAACCATGTTGGGGTGTCTGACCCACAACCCAATCCGACCAAGTGCACCCAAATCGGCCTTCCGTGAGCCAGGAGTCGGTCTCTGGTTCTCCCATCGACCGCCGGCGGTCTTCCATGTGGGGGTGTCTGACCCACAACCCAATCCGACCAAGAGCACCCATGTCGGCCTTGTGTGAGTCAGGAGCCG
>NW_028157745.1:342500-355000 GCF_964263955.1 Coregonus lavaretus
GCAGAGCAGGCATCCCCTTTGGGGGCTGTCTGCTCTGTCCCCCTTTTTTTTTGGCCTCCTATACCTCTGGAGGTCAAGGGAGTAAGCTGTACTCTCAAGCCCATGTGAGAGAGGCTTTTAATGGGAAGAGAGAGTTTAAAAAGAGGCATGGAGCTCCAGAGGTCACAAAGGTCAATGTGGGCCTGCATGGATGTCAGCAGGGCATGAGGGAGAAGGCCCAAGTGAATAGGTGTGTCTGTGTGAGTGAGTGAACCTGTCTCATAGGGGGGCAGAGCAGGCATCCCCTTTGGGGGCTGTCTGCTCTGTCCCCCTTTTTTTTTGGCCTCCTATACCTCTGGAGGTCAAGGGAGTAAGCTGTACTCTCAAGCCCATGGGAGAGAGGGTTTTAATAGGGAGAGAGTGATTAAAAAGAGGCATGGTGCTCCAGGGGAGTGAGCTGTACTCTCATGCCCATGGGAGATGCCCTTTACTAGGCAGGGAGTTTAGAACAAGGTGCATGGAGCTCCAGAGGTCACAAAGGTCAATGTGGGCCTGCATGGATGTCAGCAGGGCATGAGGGAGAAGGCCCAAGTGAATAGGTTTGTCTGTGTGTGTCTGTGTGAGTGAGTGAGTGAGTGTGTGTGTGAACCTTTCCCACAGGAGGGCAGCACTGTGCAGGCAGCTCCAATGGAGGCTGGCTGCTCTGTGCCCATGTATTATTTGTTCTCTCTCTCTCTCTCTCTCTCTCCCCTTTCTTCTGGCCTGCTGGATCACTTTTGTGTGTGGAGGGCTGGACTCTGTCTCACCCATCCCAGCCATGGGCACCCAGAATGCCCATGTGTGAGTCAGGAGCCCTCCCCTGGTTCTCCTAGTGAAAATGACCTGTGGCGCCCCCCTGTGGATGGATCTGGATGGGGGTGCTTGGACCCCTTCTTGGGGTCTCCCCCAAGCTGGCCATGCCGGCCATGGGCACCCAAAACCCCCATGTGTGAGTGAAAAGCCTCCCCTGGGTCCCCATAGTGAAATCAGGCCTAAAATGACCTGTGGCGCCCCCCTGTGGATGGATCTTGGTGGGGGTGCTTGGACCCCTTCTTGGGGTCTCCCCCAAGCTGGCCATGCCGGCCATGGGCACCCAAAACCCCCATGTGTGAGTGAACAGCCTCCCCAGTGTACCCATAGTGAAATCCGGCTTAAAGTGACCTGTGGCGCCCCCCTGTGGATGGATCTTGGTGGGGGTGCTTGGACCCCTTCTTGGGGTCTCCTCCAAGCCAGCCATGCCGACCAAGGGCACCCAAAACCCCGATGTGTGAGTGAAAAGCCTCCCCTGTGTCCCCATAGTGAAATCAGGCCTAAAATGACCTGTGGCGCCCCCCTGTGGATGGATCTTGGTGGGGGTGCTTGGACCCCTTCTTGGGGTCTCCCCCAAGCCAGCCATGCCGACCATGGGCACCCAAAACCCCCATGTGTGAGTGAACAGCCTCCCCTGGGTACCCATAGTGAAATCAGGCTTAAAGTGACCTGTGGCGCCCCCCTGTGGATGGATCTTGGTGGGGGTGCTTGGACCCCTTCTTGGGGTCTCCTCCAAGCCAGCCATGCCGACCATGGGCACCCAAAACCCCCATGTGTGAGTGAACAGCCTCCCCTGGGTACCCATAGTGAAATCCGGCTTAAAGTGACCTGTGGCGCCCCCCTGTGGATGGATCTTGGTGGGGGTGCTTGGACCCCTTCTTGGGGTCTCCTCCAAGCCAGCCATGCCGACCATGGGCACCCAAAACCCCCATGTGTGAGTGAAAAGCCTCCCCTGTGTCCCCATAGTGAAATCAGGCCTAAAATGACCTGTGGCGCCCCCCTGTGGATGGATCTTGGTGGGGGTGCTTGGACCCCTTCTTGGGGTCTCCCCCAAGCCAGCCATGCCGACCATGGGCACCCAAAACCCCCATGTGTGAGTGAACAGCCTCCCCTGGGTACCCATAGTGAAATCAGGCTTAAAGTGACCTGTGGCGCCCCCCTGTGGATGGATCTTGGTGGGGGTGCTTGGACCCCTTCTTGGGGTCTCCTCCAAGCCAGCCATGCCGACCATGGGCACCCAAAACCCCCATGTGTGAGTGAACAGCCTCCCCTGGGTACCCATAGTGAAATCAGGCTTAAAGTGACCTGTGGCGCCCCCCTGTGGATGGATCTTGGTGGGGGTGCTTGGACCCCTTCTTGGGGTCTCCTCCAAGCCAGCCATGCCGACCATGGGCACCCAAAACCCCCATGTGTGAGTGAACAGCCTCCCCTGGGTACCCATAGTGAAATCCGGCTTAAAGTGACCTGTGGCGCCCCCCTGTGGATGGATCTTGGTGGGGGTGCTTGGACCCCTTCTTGGGGTCTCCTCCAAGCCAGCCATGCCGACCAAGGGCACCCAAAACCCCGATGTGTGAGTGAAAAGCCTCCCCTGTGTCCCCATAGTGAAATCCGGCTTAAAGTGACCTGTGGCGCCCCCCTGTGGATGGATCTTGGTGGGGGTGCTTGGACCCCTTCTTGGGGTCTCCCCCAAGCCAGCCATGCCGACCATGGGCACCCAAAACCCCCATGTGTGAGTGAAAAGCCTCCCCTGTGTCCCCATAGTGAAATCCGGCTTAAAGTGACCTGTGGCGCCCCCCTGTGGATGGATCTTGGTGGGGGTGCTTGGACCCCTTCTTGGGGTCTCCTCCAAGCCAGCCATGCCGACCAAGGG
The DNA here is from genome assembly GCF_964263955.1 of Coregonus lavaretus. Lineage (NCBI taxonomy): Eukaryota > Metazoa > Chordata > Actinopteri > Salmoniformes > Salmonidae > Coregonus > Coregonus lavaretus. The sequence goes on from NW_028157745.1 coordinate 345,199, forward strand.
CACCCAAAACCCCGATGTGTGAGTGAAAAGCCTCCCCTGTGTCCCCATAGTGAAATCCGGCTTAAAGTGACCTGTGGCGCCCCCCTGTGGATGGATCTTGGTGGGGGTGCTTGGACCCCTTCTTGGGGTCTCCCCCAAGCCAGCCATGCCGACCATGGGCACCCAAAACCCCCATGTGTGAGTGAACAGCCTCCCCTGGGTACCCATAGTGAAATCCGGCTTAAAGTGACCTGTGGCGCCCCCCTGTGGATGGATCTTGGTGGGGGTGCTTGGACCCCTTCTTGGGGTCTCCTCCAAGCCAGCCATGCCGACCAAGGGCACCCAAAACCCCGATGTGTGAGTGAAAAGCCTCCCCTGTGTCCCCATAGTGAAATCAGGCCTAAAATGACCTGTGGCGCCCCCCTGTGGATGGATCTTGGTGGGGGTGCTTGGACCCCTTCTTGGGGTCTCCCCCAAGCCAGCCATGCCGACCATGGGCACCCAAAACCCCCATGTGTGAGTGAACAGCCTCCCCTGGGTACCCATAGTGAAATCAGGCTTAAAGTGACCTGTGGCGCCCCCCTGTGGATGGATCTTGGTGGGGGTGCTTGGACCCCTTCTTGGGGTCTCCTCCAAGCCAGCCATGCCGACCATGGGCACCCAAAACCCCCATGTGTGAGTGAACAGCCTCCCCTGGGTACCCATAGTGAAATCCGGCTTAAAGTGACCTGTGGCGCCCCCCTGTGGATGGATCTTGGTGGGGGTGCTTGGACCCCTTCTTGGGGTCTCCTCCAAGCCAGCCATGCCGACCAAGGGCACCCAAAACCCCGATGTGTGAGTGAAAAGCCTCCCCTGTGTCCCCATAGTGAAATCCGGCTTAAAGTGACCTGTGGCGCCCCCCTGTGGATGGATCTTGGTGGGGGTGCTTGGACCCCTTCTTGGGGTCTCCTCCAAGCCAGCCATGCCGACCATGGGCACCCAAAACCCCCATGTGTGAGTGAACAGCCTCCCCTGGGTACCCATAGTGAAATCCGGCTTAAAGTGACCTGTGGCGCCCCCCTGTGGATGGATCTTGGTGGGGGTGCTTGGACCCCTTCTTGGGGTCTCCTCCAAGCCAGCCATGCCGACCAAGGGCACCCAAAACCCCGATGTGTGAGTGAAAAGCCTCCCCTGTGTCCCCATAGTGAAATCCGGCTTAAAGTGCCCTGTGGCGCCCCCCTGTGGATGGATCTTGGTGGGGGTGCTTGGACCCCTTCTTGGGGTCTCCCCCAAGCTGGCCATGCCGGCCATGGGCACCCAAAACCCCCATGTGTGAGTGAAAAGCCTCCCCTGGGTCCCCATAGTGAAATCAGGCCTAAAATGACCTGTGGCGCCCCCCTGTGGATGGATCTTGGTGGGGGTGCTTGGACCCCTTCTTGGGGTCTCCCCCAAGCTGGCCATGCCGGCCATGGGCACCCAAAACCCCCATGTGTGAGTGAACAGCCTCCCCAGTGTACCCATAGTGAAATCCGGCTTAAAGTGACCTGTGGCGCCCCCCTGTGGATGGATCTTGGTGGGGGTGCTTGGACCCCTTCTTGGGGTCTCCTCCAAGCCAGCCATGCCGACCAAGGGCACCCAAAACCCCGATGTGTGAGTGAAAAGCCTCCCCTGTGTCCCCATAGTGAAATCAGGCCTAAAATGACCTGTGGCGCCCCCCTGTGGATGGATCTTGGTGGGGGTGCTTGGACCCCTTCTTGGGGTCCCCCCCAAGCCATCCATGCCGACCATGGGCACCCCAAACCCCCATGTGTGAGTGAACAGCCTCCCCTGGGTACCCATAGTGAAATCCGGCTTAAAGTGACCTGTGGCGCCCCCCTGTGGATGGATCTTGGTGGGGGTGCTTGGACCCCTTCTTGGGGTCTCCTCCAAGCCAGCCATGCCGACCATGGGCACCCAAAACCCCCATGTGTGAGTGAACAGCCTCCCCTGGGTACCCATAGTGAAATCCGGCTTAAAGTGACCTGTGGCGCCCCCCTGTGGATGGATCTTGGTGGGGGTGCTTGGACCCCTTCTTGGGGTCTCCTCCAAGCCAGCCATGCCGACCAAGGGCACCCAAAACCCCGATGTGTGAGTGAAAAGCCTCCCCTGTGTCCCCATAGTGAAATCCGGCTTAAAGTGACCTGTGGCGCCCCCCTGTGGATGGATCTTGGTGGGGGTGCTTGGACCCCTTCTTGGGGTCTCCCCCAAGCCAGCCATGCCGACCATGGGCACCCAAAACCCCCATGTGTGAGTGAAAAGCCTCCCCTGTGTCCCCATAGTGAAATCCGGCTTAAAGTGACCTGTGGCGCCCCCCTGTGGATGGATCTTGGTGGGGGTGCTTGGACCCCTTCTTGGGGTCTCCTCCAAGCCAGCCATGCCGACCAAGGGCACCCAAAACCCCGATGTGTGAGTGAAAAGCCTCCCCTGTGTCCCCATAGTGAAATCAGGCCTAAAATGACCTGTGGCGCCCCCCTGTGGATGGATCTTGGTGGGGGTGCTTGGACCCCTTCTTGGGGTCTCCCCCAAGCCAGCCATGCCGACCATGGGCACCCAAAACCCCCATGTGTGAGTGAACAGCCTCCCCTGGGTACCCATAGTGAAATCAGGCTTAAAGTGACCTGTGGCGCCCCCCTGTGGATGGATCTTGGTGGGGGTGCTTGGACCCCTTCTTGGGGTCTCCTCCAAGCCAGCCATGCCGACCATGGGCACCCAAAACCCCGATGTGTGAGTGAAAAGCCTCCCCTGTGTCCCCATAGTGAAATCAGGCCTAAAATGACCTGTGGCGCCCCCCTGTGGATGGATCTTGGTGGGGGTGCTTGGACCCCTTCTTGGGGTCTCCCCCAAGCCAGCCATGCCGACCATGGGCACCCAAAACCCCCATGTGTGAGTGAACAGCCTCCCCTGGGTACCCATAGTGAAATCAGGCTTAAAGTGACCTGTGGCGCCCCCCTGTGGATGGATCTTGGTGGGGGTGCTTGGACCCCTTCTTGGGGTCTCCTCCAAGCCAGCCATGCCGACCATGGGCACCCAAAACCCCCATGTGTGAGTGAACAGCCTCCCCTGGGTACCCATAGTGAAATCCGGCTTAAAGTGACCTGTGGCGCCCCCCTGTGGATGGATCTTGGTGGGGGTGCTTGGACCCCTTCTTGGGGTCTCCTCCAAGCCAGCCATGCCGACCATGGGCACCCAAAACCCCCATGTGTGAGTGAACAGCCTCCCCTGGGTACCCATAGTGAAATCCGGCTTAAAGTGACCTGTGGCGCCCCCCTGTGGATGGATCTTGGTGGGGGTGCTTGGACCCCTTCTTGGGGTCTCCTCCAAGCCAGCCATGCCGACCAAGGGCACCCAAAACCCCGATGTGTGAGTGAAAAGCCTCCCCTGTGTCCCCATAGTGAAATCCGGCTTAAAGTGACCTGTGGCGCCCCCCTGTGGATGGATCTTGGTGGGGGTGCTTGGACCCCTTCTTGGGGTCTCCCCCAAGCCAGCCATGCCGACCATGGGCACCCAAAACCCCCATGTGTGAGTGAAAAGCCTCCCCTGTGTCCCCATAGTGAAATCCGGCTTAAAGTGACCTGTGGCGCCCCCCTGTGGATGGATCTTGGTGGGGGTGCTTGGACCCCTTCTTGGGGTCTCCTCCAAGCCAGCCATGCCGACCAAGGGCACCCAAAACCCCGATGTGTGAGTGAAAAGCCTCCCCTGTGTCCCCATAGTGAAATCAGGCCTAAAATGACCTGTGGCGCCCCCCTGTGGATGGATCTTGGTGGGGGTGCTTGGACCCCTTCTTGGGGTCTCCCCCAAGCCAGCCATGCCGACCATGGGCACCCAAAACCCCCATGTGTGAGTGAACAGCCTCCCCTGGGTACCCATAGTGAAATCAGGCTTAAAGTGACCTGTGGCGCCCCCCTGTGGATGGATCTTGGTGGGGGTGCTTGGACCCCTTCTTGGGGTCTCCCCCAAGCCAGCCATGCCGACCATGGGCACCCAAAACCCCCATGTGTGAGTGAACAGCCTCCCCTGGGTCCCCATAGTGAAATCAGGCTTAAAATGACATGTGGCGCCCCCCTGTGGATAGATCCGGCTGTGGGTGCTTGGACCCCTTCTTGGGGTCCCCCCCAAGCCATCCATGCCGACCATGGGCACCCCAAACCCCCATGTGTGAGTGAACAGCCTCCCCTGGGTACCCATAGTGAAATCAGGCTTAAAATGACATGTGGCGCCCCCCTGTGGATAGATCCGGCTGTGGGTGCTTGGACCCCTTCTTGGGGTCCCCCCCAAGCTGGCCATGCCTTCAATGGGCACCCAAAACCCCCATGTGTGAGTGAACAGCCTCCCCTGGGTACCCATAGTGAAATCCGGCCTAAAGTGACATGTGGCGCCCCCCTGTGGATGGATCCGGCTGTGGGGTCTTGGACCCCTTCTTGGGGTCCCCCCCAAGCTGGCCATGCCTTCAATGGGCACCCAAAACCCCCATGTGTGAGTGAACAGCCTCCCCTGGGTACCCATAGTGAAATCAGGCTTAAAATGACATGTGGCGCCCCCCTGTGGATGGATCCGGCTGTGGGGTCTTGGACCCCCTCTTGGGGTCACCCCCAAGCCGGCCATGGGCACCCAAAACCCCCATTTGTGAGTTAAGATCATCCCCTGGTTCCCCTAGTGAAATCAGGCTTAAAATGACATGTGGCGCCCCCCTGTGGATGGATCCGGGTGTGGGGTCTTGGACCCACTCTTGGGGTCACCCCCAAGCCGGCCAAGGGCACCCAAAACCCCCATGTGTGAGGTAATAGCCTCCCCTGGTTCTCCTAGTGTCCGCCGGCGGTTTACCATATGGGGGTGTCTGACCAAGAACCCAATCCGAGAAAAGTGCATCAAAATCGGCCTTCCGGGAGCCAGGAGTCGGTCCCTGGTTCTCCTGGTGTCAACCGGATGGTTTCCATATGGGGGTGTCTGACCACCAACCCAATCCGAGAAAAGTGCATCAAAATCGGCCTTCCGGGAGCCAGGAGTCGGTCCCTGGTTCTCCTGGTGTCAACCGGATGGTTTCCATATGGGGGTGTCTGACCACCAACCCAATCCGAGAAAAGTGCATCAAAATCGGCCTTCCGGGAGCCAGGAGTCGGTCCCTGGTTCTCATAGTGTCAACCGGATGATTTCCATATGGGGGTGTCTGACCACCAACCCAATCCGAGAAAAGTGCATCAAAATCGGCCTTCCGGGAGCCAGGAGTCGGTCCCTGGTTCTCATAGTGTCAACCGGATGATTTCCATATGGGGGTGTCTGACCACCAACCCAATCCGAGAAAAGTGCATCAAAATCGGCCTTCCGGGAGCCAGGAGTCGGTCCCTGGTTCTCATAGTGTCAACCGGATGGTTTCCATATGGGGGTGTCTGACCACCAACCCAATCCGAGAAAAGTGCATCAAAATCGGCCTTCCGGGAGCCAGGAGTCGGTCCCTGGTTCTCCTGGTGTCAACCGGATGGTTTCCATATGGGGGTGTCTGACCACCAACCCAATCCGAGAAAAGTGCATCAAAATCGGCCTTCCGGGAGCCAGGAGTCGGTCCCTGGTTCTCCTAATGTCAACCGGATGGTTTCCATATGGGGGTGTCTGACCACCAACCCAATCCGAGAAAAGTGCATCAAAATCGGCCTTCCGTGAGGCAGGAGTCGGTCCCTGGTTCTCATAGTGTCAACCGGATGGTTTCCATATGGGGGTGTCTGACCACCAACCCAATCCGAGAAAAGTGCATCAAAATCGGCCTTCCGGGAGCCAGGAGTCGGTCCCTGGTTCTCCTAATGTCAACCGGATGGTTTCCATATGGGGGTGTCTGACCACCAACCCAATCCGAGAAAAGTGCATCAAAATCGGCCTTCCGTGAGGCAGGAGTCGGTCCCTGGTTCTCATAGTGTCAACCGGATGGTTTCCATATGGGGGTGTCTGACCACCAACCCAATCCGAGAAAAGTGCATCAAAATCGGCCTTCCGGGAGCCAGGAGTCGGTCCCTGGTTCTCCTAATGTCAACCGGATGGTTTCCATATGGGGGTGTCTGACCACCAACCCAATCCGAGAAAAGTGCATCAAAATCGGCCTTCCGGGAGCCAGGAGTCGGTCCCTGGTTCTCCTAATGTCAACCGGATGGTTTCCATATGGGGGTGTCTGACCACCAACCCAATCCGAGAAAAGTGCATCAAAATCGGCCTTCCGTGAGGCAGGAGTCGGTCCCTGGTTCTCATAGTGTCAACCGGATGGTTTCCATATGGGGGTGTCTGACCACCAACCCAATCCGAGAAAAGTGCATCAAAATCGGCCTTCCGGGAGCCAGGAGTCGGTCCCTGGTTCTCCTAATGTCAACCGGATGGTTTCCATATGGGGGTGTCTGACCACCAACCCAATCCGAGAAAAGTGCATCAAAATCGGCCTTCCGTGAGGCAGGAGTCGGTCCCTGGTTCTCATAGTGTCAACCGGATGGTTTCCATATGGGGGTGTCTGACCACCAACCCAATCCGAGAAAAGTGCATCAAAATCGGCCTTCCGGGAGCCAGGAGTCGGTCCCTGGTTCTCATAGTGTCAACCGGATGATTTCCATATGGGGGTGTCTGACCACCAACCCAATCCGAGAAAAGTGCATCAAAATCGGCCTTCCGTGAGGCAGGAGTCGGTCCCTGGTTCTCATAGTGTCAACCGGATGATTTCCATATGGGGGTGTCTGACCAACATCCCAATCCGAGAAAAGTGCATCAAAATCGGCCTTCCGGGAGCCAGGAGTCGGTCCCTGGTTCTCCTGGTGTCAACCGGATGGTTTCCATATGGGGGTGTCTGACCACCAACCCAATCCGAGAAAAGTGCATCAAAATCGGCCTTCCGGGAGCCAGGAGTCGGTCCCTGGTTCTCCTAATGTCAACCGGATGGTTTCCATATGGGGGTGTCTGACCACCAACCCAATCCGAGAAAAGTGCATCAAAATCGGCCTTCCGTGAGGCAGGAGTCGGTCCCTGGTTCTCATAGTGTCAACCGGATGGTTTCCATATGGGGGTGTCTGACCACCAACCCAATCCGAGAAAAGTGCATCAAAATCGGCCTTCCGGGAGCCAGGAGTCGGTCCCTGGTTCTCCTAATGTCAACCGGATGGTTTCCATATGGGGGTGTCTGACCACCAACCCAATCCGAGAAAAGTGCATCAAAATCGGCCTTCCGTGAGGCAGGAGTCGGTCCCTGGTTCTCATAGTGTCAACCGGATGGTTTCCATATGGGGGTGTCTGACCACCAACCCAATCCGAGAAAAGTGCATCAAAATCGGCCTTCCGGGAGCCAGGAGTCGGTCCCTGGTTCTCCTGGTGTCAACCGGATGGTTTCCATATGGGGGTGTCTGACCACCAACCCAATCCGAGAAAAGTGCATCAAAATCGGCCTTCCGGGAGCCAGGAGTCGGTCCCTGGTTCTCCTAATGTCAACCGGATGGTTTCCATATGGGGGTGTCTGACCACCAACCCAATCCGAGAAAAGTGCATCAAAATCGGCCTTCCGTGAGGCAGGAGTCGGTCCCTGGTTCTCATAGTGTCAACCGGATGGTTTCCATATGGGGGTGTCTGACCACCAACCCAATCCGAGAAAAGTGCATCAAAATCGGCCTTCCGTGAGGCAGGAGTCGGTCCCTGGTTCTCATAGTGTCAACCGGATGGTTTCCATATGGGGGTGTCTGACCACCAACCCAATCCGAGAAAAGTGCATCAAAATCGGCCTTCCGGGAGCCAGGAGTCGGTCCCTGGTTCTCCTAATGTCAACCGGATGGTTTCCATATGGGGGTGTCTGACCACCAACCCAATCCGAGAAAAGTGCATCAAAATCGGCCTTCCGGGAGCCAGGAGTCGGTCCCTGGTTCTCCTAATGTCAACCGGATGGTTTCCATATGGGGGTGTCTGACCACCAACCCAATCCGAGAAAAGTGCATCAAAATCGGCCTTCCGTGAGGCAGGAGTCGGTCCCTGGTTCTCATAGTGTCAACCGGATGGTTTCCATATGGGGGTGTCTGACCACCAACCCAATCCGAGAAAAGTGCATCAAAATCGGCCTTCCGGGAGCCAGGAGTCGGTCCCTGGTTCTCCTAATGTCAACCGGATGGTTTCCATATGGGGGTGTCTGACCACCAACCCAATCCGAGAAAAGTGCATCAAAATCGGCCTTCCGTGAGGCAGGAGTCGGTCCCTGGTTCTCATAGTGTCAACCGGATGGTTTCCATATGGGGGTGTCTGACCACCAACCCAATCCGAGAAAAGTGCATCAAAATCGGCCTTCCGTGAGGCAGGAGTCGGTCCCTGGTTCTCATAGTGTCAACCGGATGATTTCCATATGGGGGTGTCTGACCACCAACCCAATCCGAGAAAAGTGCATCAAAATCGGCCTTCCGGGAGCCAGGAGTCGGTCCCTGGTTCTCATAGTGTCAACCGGATGATTTCCATATGGGGGTGTCTGACCACCAACCCAATCCGAGAAAAGTGCATCAAAATCGGCCTTCCGGGAGCCAGGAGTCGGTCCCTGGTTCTCCTGTTGTCAACCGGATGATTTCCATATGGGGGTGTCTGACCAACATCCCAATCCGAAAAAAGTGCATCAAATCGGCCTTCCGGGAGCCAGGAGTCGGTCCCTGGTTCTCCTGTTGTCAACCGGATGATTTCCATATGGGGGTGTCTGACCACCACCCCAATCCGAAAAAAGTGCATCAAATCGGCCTTCCGTGAGCCAGGAGTCGGTCCCTGGTTCTCCTGGTGTCCGCCGACGGACAACCATGTTGGGGTGTCTGACCCACAACCCAATCCGACCAAGTGCACCCAAATCGGCCTTCCGTGAGCCAGGAGTCGGTCTCTGGTTCTCCCATCGACCGCCGGCGGTCTTCCATGTGGGGGTGTCTGACCCACAACCCAATCCGACCAAGAGCACCCATGTCGGCCTTGTGTGAGTCAGGAGCCGTTCCCCCTGGTTCTCATTTGGGTTACCATGCACGAAGGGACATAGTGCAATTTCGGCCGATTTTTCCGATTTTTTCAAATAATGTTTAAAAATACTTCCCGATGAGCTAGAGGTCCCAAATTTGGTCTATTATCCTCTTTTATGATGAACTTCCATTACCTAAAAGGGTTTTTCTTAACTCGTATAGGAACATCAACCGTTCTGACCCCTATTTTTTTTTTTCACTTTTCTAACATAATTAAAATATAGTAAAAAATTTCCAAAAACGAATTAATTTATATATAAATGTGCGTCTATTCGTGCCCTTTTGCGCCAAAAAAACCCCATCCTGATTGGACTTTTAGTTTTTGAATTATTAACGTTTTAAGTCGTTTTTTCAAAACCGAAATCGCTGTTTTTTCCCCCAAACGGCGGAGCACAGACAGGCCCAGCGGGTGGCAGGGCTTATGTCGATAATTTGGCCTCTCCCGTAGTAGCCCCACTCGGTTCCAGGTCGGCCAGACAGGTACCGGCGCGATTTTGAAAACCTCGTTTTCAGAGAATAGACTTCCATGGCGGATTGATCCGGGGGTGATGGCAAACCTCTCGGCCTGTGCGGATATTGGGAATCGGGCATGTTTGAGGGTTCTGGGTCCCTCAGAACCATGGTTCCAACGCTCCGAAGTGGACCATACCTCCAGGGACCTACTGGCCGTTCCCATGCCCAGGGGAAGGCCCGGTTTCGGCTACCTCATGTCCCCATGGCCCCTCTCTGTCGTGAAGCACCCGTACATGTCCGATTGATCCGGGGGTGATGGCAAACCTCTCGGCCCGTGCGGTTGTTGGTAAATGGGCTTTTTTGAG
>NW_028157745.1:365000-377010 GCF_964263955.1 Coregonus lavaretus
GTGAGCTGCAGTCTCAGGCCGAGTGAGAGAGGGTTTGAGTGGGCAGGGAGTGTGGGCCTGGTGGTCGTGGTTCTGGAGCCCAGGCCATCCAGGGAGTGAGCTGCAGTCTCAGGCCGAGTGAGAGAGGGTTTCACTGGGCATGGAGTGTAGAGATGGAGGAAATGAGCTCCAGAGGTCACAAATGTCAATGTGGGCCTGCATGGCTGTCAGCAGGGCCACAGAGAGAAGGCCCAAGTGAATAGGTGTGTCTGTGTGAGTGAGTGAACCTGTCTCATAGGGGGGCAGAGCAGGCATCCCCTTTGGGGGCTGTCTGCTCTGTCCCCCTTTTTTTTTGGCCTCCTATACCTCTGGAGGTCAAGGGAGTAAGCTGTACTCTCAAGCCCATGTGAGAGAGGCTTTTAATGGGAAGAGAGAGTTTAAAAAGAGGCATGGAGCTCCAGAGGTCACAAAGGTCAATGTGGGCCTGCATGGATGTCAGCAGGGCATGAGGGAGAAGGCCCAAGTGAATAGGTGTGTCTGTGTGAGTGAGTGAACCTGTCTCATAGGGGGGCAGAGCAGGCATCCCCTTTGGGGGCTGTCTGCTCTGTCCCCCTTTTTTTTTGGCCTCCTATACCTCTGGAGGTCAAGGGAGTAAGCTGTACTCTCAAGCCCATGGGAGAGAGGGTTTTAATAGGGAGAGAGTGATTAAAAAGAGGCATGGTGCTCCAGGGGAGTGAGCTGTACTCTCATGCCCATGGGAGATGCCCTTTACTAGGCAGGGAGTTTAGAACAAGGTGCATGGAGCTCCAGAGGTCACAAAGGTCAATGTGGGCCTGCATGGATGTCAGCAGGGCATGAGGGAGAAGGCCCAAGTGAATAGGTTTGTCTGTGTGTGTCTGTGTGAGTGAGTGAGTGAGTGTGTGTGTGAACCTTTCCCACAGGAGGGCAGCACTGTGCAGGCAGCTCCAATGGAGGCTGGCTGCTCTGTGCCCATGTATTATTTGTTCTCTCTCTCTCTCTCTCTCTCTCCCCTTTCTTCTGGCCTGCTGGATCACTTTTGTGTGTGGAGGGCTGGACTCTGTCTCACCCATCCCAGCCATGGGCACCCAGAATGCCCATGTGTGAGTCAGGAGCCCTCCCCTGGTTCTCCTAGTGAAAATGACCTGTGGCGCCCCCCTGTGGATGGATCTGGATGGGGGTGCTTGGACCCCTTCTTGGGGTCTCCCCCAAGCTGGCCATGCCGGCCATGGGCACCCAAAACCCCCATGTGTGAGTGAAAAGCCTCCCCTGGGTCCCCATAGTGAAATCAGGCCTAAAATGACCTGTGGCGCCCCCCTGTGGATGGATCTTGGTGGGGGTGCTTGGACCCCTTCTTGGGGTCTCCCCCAAGCTGGCCATGCCGGCCATGGGCACCCAAAACCCCCATGTGTGAGTGAACAGCCTCCCCAGTGTACCCATAGTGAAATCCGGCTTAAAGTGACCTGTGGCGCCCCCCTGTGGATGGATCTTGGTGGGGGTGCTTGGACCCCTTCTTGGGGTCTCCTCCAAGCCAGCCATGCCGACCAAGGGCACCCAAAACCCCGATGTGTGAGTGAAAAGCCTCCCCTGTGTCCCCATAGTGAAATCAGGCCTAAAATGACCTGTGGCGCCCCCCTGTGGATGGATCTTGGTGGGGGTGCTTGGACCCCTTCTTGGGGTCTCCCCCAAGCCAGCCATGCCGACCATGGGCACCCAAAACCCCCATGTGTGAGTGAACAGCCTCCCCTGGGTACCCATAGTGAAATCAGGCTTAAAGTGACCTGTGGCGCCCCCCTGTGGATGGATCTTGGTGGGGGTGCTTGGACCCCTTCTTGGGGTCTCCTCCAAGCCAGCCATGCCGACCATGGGCACCCAAAACCCCCATGTGTGAGTGAACAGCCTCCCCTGGGTACCCATAGTGAAATCCGGCTTAAAGTGACCTGTGGCGCCCCCCTGTGGATGGATCTTGGTGGGGGTGCTTGGACCCCTTCTTGGGGTCTCCTCCAAGCCAGCCATGCCGACCAAGGGCACCCAAAACCCCGATGTGTGAGTGAAAAGCCTCCCCTGTGTCCCCATAGTGAAATCCGGCTTAAAGTGACCTGTGGCGCCCCCCTGTGGATGGATCTTGGTGGGGGTGCTTGGACCCCTTCTTGGGGTCTCCCCCAAGCCAGCCATGCCGACCATGGGCACCCAAAACCCCCATGTGTGAGTGAAAAGCCTCCCCTGTGTCCCCATAGTGAAATCCGGCTTAAAGTGACCTGTGGCGCCCCCCTGTGGATGGATCTTGGTGGGGGTGCTTGGACCCCTTCTTGGGGTCTCCTCCAAGCCAGCCATGCCGACCAAGGGCACCCAAAACCCCGATGTGTGAGTGAAAAGCCTCCCCTGTGTCCCCATAGTGAAATCAGGCCTAAAATGACCTGTGGCGCCCCCCTGTGGATGGATCTTGGTGGGGGTGCTTGGACCCCTTCTTGGGGTCTCCCCCAAGCCAGCCATGCCGACCATGGGCACCCAAAACCCCCATGTGTGAGTGAACAGCCTCCCCTGGGTACCCATAGTGAAATCAGGCTTAAAGTGACCTGTGGCGCCCCCCTGTGGATGGATCTTGGTGGGGGTGCTTGGACCCCTTCTTGGGGTCTCCTCCAAGCCAGCCATGCCGACCATGGGCACCCAAAACCCCGATGTGTGAGTGAAAAGCCTCCCCTGTGTCCCCATAGTGAAATCAGGCCTAAAATGACCTGTGGCGCCCCCCTGTGGATGGATCTTGGTGGGGGTGCTTGGACCCCTTCTTGGGGTCTCCCCCAAGCCAGCCATGCCGACCATGGGCACCCAAAACCCCCATGTGTGAGTGAACAGCCTCCCCTGTGTCCCCATAGTGAAATCCGGCTTAAAGTGACCTGTGGCGCCCCCCTGTGGATGGATCTTGGTGGGGGTGCTTGGACCCCTTCTTGGGGTCTCCTCCAAGCCAGCCATGCCGACCAAGGGCACCCAAAACCCCGATGTGTGAGTGAAAAGCCTCCCCTGTGTCCCCATAGTGAAATCAGGCCTAAAATGACCTGTGGCGCCCCCCTGTGGATGGATCTTGGTGGGGGTGCTTGGACCCCTTCTTGGGGTCTCCCCCAAGCCAGCCATGCCGACCATGGGCACCCAAAACCCCCATGTGTGAGTGAACAGCCTCCCCTGGGTACCCATAGTGAAATCAGGCTTAAAGTGACCTGTGGCGCCCCCCTGTGGATGGATCTTGGTGGGGGTGCTTGGACCCCTTCTTGGGGTCTCCTCCAAGCCAGCCATGCCGACCATGGGCACCCAAAACCCCGATGTGTGAGTGAAAAGCCTCCCCTGTGTCCCCATAGTGAAATCAGGCCTAAAATGACCTGTGGCGCCCCCCTGTGGATGGATCTTGGTGGGGGTGCTTGGACCCCTTCTTGGGGTCTCCCCCAAGCCAGCCATGCCGACCATGGGCACCCAAAACCCCCATGTGTGAGTGAACAGCCTCCCCTGGGTACCCATAGTGAAATCAGGCTTAAAGTGACCTGTGGCGCCCCCCTGTGGATGGATCTTGGTGGGGGTGCTTGGACCCCTTCTTGGGGTCTCCTCCAAGCCAGCCATGCCGACCATGGGCACCCAAAACCCCCATGTGTGAGTGAACAGCCTCCCCTGGGTACCCATAGTGAAATCCGGCTTAAAGTGACCTGTGGCGCCCCCCTGTGGATGGATCTTGGTGGGGGTGCTTGGACCCCTTCTTGGGGTCTCCTCCAAGCCAGCCATGCCGACCAAGGGCACCCAAAACCCCGATGTGTGAGTGAAAAGCCTCCCCTGTGTCCCCATAGTGAAATCCGGCTTAAAGTGACCTGTGGCGCCCCCCTGTGGATGGATCTTGGTGGGGGTGCTTGGACCCCTTCTTGGGGTCTCCCCCAAGCCAGCCATGCCGACCATGGGCACCCAAAACCCCCATGTGTGAGTGAAAAGCCTCCCCTGTGTCCCCATAGTGAAATCCGGCTTAAAGTGACCTGTGGCGCCCCCCTGTGGATGGATCTTGGTGGGGGTGCTTGGACCCCTTCTTGGGGTCTCCTCCAAGCCAGCCATGCCGACCAAGGGCACCCAAAACCCCGATGTGTGAGTGAAAAGCCTCCCCTGTGTCCCCATAGTGAAATCCGGCTTAAAGTGACCTGTGGCGCCCCCCTGTGGATGGATCTTGGTGGGGGTGCTTGGACCCCTTCTTGGGGTCTCCCCCAAGCCAGCCATGCCGACCATGGGCACCCAAAACCCCCATGTGTGAGTGAACAGCCTCCCCTGGGTACCCATAGTGAAATCCGGCTTAAAGTGACCTGTGGCGCCCCCCTGTGGATGGATCTTGGTGGGGGTGCTTGGACCCCTTCTTGGGGTCTCCTCCAAGCCAGCCATGCCGACCAAGGGCACCCAAAACCCCGATGTGTGAGTGAAAAGCCTCCCCTGTGTCCCCATAGTGAAATCAGGCCTAAAATGACCTGTGGCGCCCCCCTGTGGATGGATCTTGGTGGGGGTGCTTGGACCCCTTCTTGGGGTCTCCCCCAAGCCAGCCATGCCGACCATGGGCACCCAAAACCCCCATGTGTGAGTGAACAGCCTCCCCTGGGTACCCATAGTGAAATCAGGCTTAAAGTGACCTGTGGCGCCCCCCTGTGGATGGATCTTGGTGGGGGTGCTTGGACCCCTTCTTGGGGTCTCCTCCAAGCCAGCCATGCCGACCATGGGCACCCAAAACCCCCATGTGTGAGTGAACAGCCTCCCCTGGGTACCCATAGTGAAATCCGGCTTAAAGTGACCTGTGGCGCCCCCCTGTGGATGGATCTTGGTGGGGGTGCTTGGACCCCTTCTTGGGGTCTCCTCCAAGCCAGCCATGCCGACCAAGGGCACCCAAAACCCCGATGTGTGAGTGAAAAGCCTCCCCTGTGTCCCCATAGTGAAATCCGGCTTAAAGTGACCTGTGGCGCCCCCCTGTGGATGGATCTTGGTGGGGGTGCTTGGACCCCTTCTTGGGGTCTCCTCCAAGCCAGCCATGCCGACCATGGGCACCCAAAACCCCCATGTGTGAGTGAACAGCCTCCCCTGGGTACCCATAGTGAAATCCGGCTTAAAGTGACCTGTGGCGCCCCCCTGTGGATGGATCTTGGTGGGGGTGCTTGGACCCCTTCTTGGGGTCTCCTCCAAGCCAGCCATGCCGACCAAGGGCACCCAAAACCCCGATGTGTGAGTGAAAAGCCTCCCCTGTGTCCCCATAGTGAAATCCGGCTTAAAGTGACCTGTGGCGCCCCCCTGTGGATGGATCTTGGTGGGGGTGCTTGGACCCCTTCTTGGGGTCTCCCCCAAGCTGGCCATGCCGGCCATGGGCACCCAAAACCCCCATGTGTGAGTGAAAAGCCTCCCCTGGGTCCCCATAGTGAAATCAGGCCTAAAATGACCTGTGGCGCCCCCCTGTGGATGGATCTTGGTGGGGGTGCTTGGACCCCTTCTTGGGGTCTCCCCCAAGCTGGCCATGCCGGCCATGGGCACCCAAAACCCCCATGTGTGAGTGAACAGCCTCCCCAGTGTACCCATAGTGAAATCCGGCTTAAAGTGACCTGTGGCGCCCCCCTGTGGATGGATCTTGGTGGGGGTGCTTGGACCCCTTCTTGGGGTCTCCTCCAAGCCAGCCATGCCGACCAAGGGCACCCAAAACCCCGATGTGTGAGTGAAAAGCCTCCCCTGTGTCCCCATAGTGAAATCAGGCCTAAAATGACCTGTGGCGCCCCCCTGTGGATGGATCTTGGTGGGGGTGCTTGGACCCCTTCTTGGGGTCCCCCCCAAGCCATCCATGCCGACCATGGGCACCCCAAACCCCCATGTGTGAGTGAACAGCCTCCCCTGGGTACCCATAGTGAAATCCGGCTTAAAGTGACCTGTGGCGCCCCCCTGTGGATGGATCTTGGTGGGGGTGCTTGGACCCCTTCTTGGGGTCTCCTCCAAGCCAGCCATGCCGACCATGGGCACCCAAAACCCCCATGTGTGAGTGAACAGCCTCCCCTGGGTACCCATAGTGAAATCCGGCTTAAAGTGACCTGTGGCGCCCCCCTGTGGATGGATCTTGGTGGGGGTGCTTGGACCCCTTCTTGGGGTCTCCTCCAAGCCAGCCATGCCGACCAAGGGCACCCAAAACCCCGATGTGTGAGTGAAAAGCCTCCCCTGTGTCCCCATAGTGAAATCCGGCTTAAAGTGACCTGTGGCGCCCCCCTGTGGATGGATCTTGGTGGGGGTGCTTGGACCCCTTCTTGGGGTCTCCCCCAAGCCAGCCATGCCGACCATGGGCACCCAAAACCCCCATGTGTGAGTGAAAAGCCTCCCCTGTGTCCCCATAGTGAAATCCGGCTTAAAGTGACCTGTGGCGCCCCCCTGTGGATGGATCTTGGTGGGGGTGCTTGGACCCCTTCTTGGGGTCTCCTCCAAGCCAGCCATGCCGACCAAGGGCACCCAAAACCCCGATGTGTGAGTGAAAAGCCTCCCCTGTGTCCCCATAGTGAAATCAGGCCTAAAATGACCTGTGGCGCCCCCCTGTGGATGGATCTTGGTGGGGGTGCTTGGACCCCTTCTTGGGGTCTCCCCCAAGCCAGCCATGCCGACCATGGGCACCCAAAACCCCCATGTGTGAGTGAACAGCCTCCCCTGGGTACCCATAGTGAAATCAGGCTTAAAGTGACCTGTGGCGCCCCCCTGTGGATGGATCTTGGTGGGGGTGCTTGGACCCCTTCTTGGGGTCTCCTCCAAGCCAGCCATGCCGACCATGGGCACCCAAAACCCCGATGTGTGAGTGAAAAGCCTCCCCTGTGTCCCCATAGTGAAATCAGGCCTAAAATGACCTGTGGCGCCCCCCTGTGGATGGATCTTGGTGGGGGTGCTTGGACCCCTTCTTGGGGTCTCCCCCAAGCCAGCCATGCCGACCATGGGCACCCAAAACCCCCATGTGTGAGTGAACAGCCTCCCCTGGGTACCCATAGTGAAATCAGGCTTAAAGTGACCTGTGGCGCCCCCCTGTGGATGGATCTTGGTGGGGGTGCTTGGACCCCTTCTTGGGGTCTCCTCCAAGCCAGCCATGCCGACCATGGGCACCCAAAACCCCCATGTGTGAGTGAACAGCCTCCCCTGGGTACCCATAGTGAAATCCGGCTTAAAGTGACCTGTGGCGCCCCCCTGTGGATGGATCTTGGTGGGGGTGCTTGGACCCCTTCTTGGGGTCTCCTCCAAGCCAGCCATGCCGACCATGGGCACCCAAAACCCCCATGTGTGAGTGAACAGCCTCCCCTGGGTACCCATAGTGAAATCCGGCTTAAAGTGACCTGTGGCGCCCCCCTGTGGATGGATCTTGGTGGGGGTGCTTGGACCCCTTCTTGGGGTCTCCTCCAAGCCAGCCATGCCGACCAAGGGCACCCAAAACCCCGATGTGTGAGTGAAAAGCCTCCCCTGTGTCCCCATAGTGAAATCCGGCTTAAAGTGACCTGTGGCGCCCCCCTGTGGATGGATCTTGGTGGGGGTGCTTGGACCCCTTCTTGGGGTCTCCCCCAAGCCAGCCATGCCGACCATGGGCACCCAAAACCCCCATGTGTGAGTGAAAAGCCTCCCCTGTGTCCCCATAGTGAAATCCGGCTTAAAGTGACCTGTGGCGCCCCCCTGTGGATGGATCTTGGTGGGGGTGCTTGGACCCCTTCTTGGGGTCTCCTCCAAGCCAGCCATGCCGACCAAGGGCACCCAAAACCCCGATGTGTGAGTGAAAAGCCTCCCCTGTGTCCCCATAGTGAAATCAGGCCTAAAATGACCTGTGGCGCCCCCCTGTGGATGGATCTTGGTGGGGGTGCTTGGACCCCTTCTTGGGGTCTCCCCCAAGCCAGCCATGCCGACCATGGGCACCCAAAACCCCCATGTGTGAGTGAACAGCCTCCCCTGGGTACCCATAGTGAAATCAGGCTTAAAGTGACCTGTGGCGCCCCCCTGTGGATGGATCTTGGTGGGGGTGCTTGGACCCCTTCTTGGGGTCTCCCCCAAGCCAGCCATGCCGACCATGGGCACCCAAAACCCCCATGTGTGAGTGAACAGCCTCCCCTGGGTCCCCATAGTGAAATCAGGCTTAAAATGACATGTGGCGCCCCCCTGTGGATAGATCCGGCTGTGGGTGCTTGGACCCCTTCTTGGGGTCCCCCCCAAGCCATCCATGCCGACCATGGGCACCCCAAACCCCCATGTGTGAGTGAACAGCCTCCCCTGGGTACCCATAGTGAAATCAGGCTTAAAATGACATGTGGCGCCCCCCTGTGGATAGATCCGGCTGTGGGTGCTTGGACCCCTTCTTGGGGTCCCCCCCAAGCTGGCCATGCCTTCAATGGGCACCCAAAACCCCCATGTGTGAGTGAACAGCCTCCCCTGGGTACCCATAGTGAAATCCGGCCTAAAGTGACATGTGGCGCCCCCCTGTGGATGGATCCGGCTGTGGGGTCTTGGACCCCTTCTTGGGGTCCCCCCCAAGCTGGCCATGCCTTCAATGGGCACCCAAAACCCCCATGTGTGAGTGAACAGCCTCCCCTGGGTACCCATAGTGAAATCAGGCTTAAAATGACATGTGGCGCCCCCCTGTGGATGGATCCGGCTGTGGGGTCTTGGACCCCCTCTTGGGGTCACCCCCAAGCCGGCCATGGGCACCCAAAACCCCCATTTGTGAGTTAAGATCATCCCCTGGTTCCCCTAGTGAAATCAGGCTTAAAATGACATGTGGCGCCCCCCTGTGGATGGATCCGGGTGTGGGGTCTTGGACCCACTCTTGGGGTCACCCCCAAGCCGGCCAAGGGCACCCAAAACCCCCATGTGTGAGGTAATAGCCTCCCCTGGTTCTCCTAGTGTCCGCCGGCGGTTTACCATATGGGGGTGTCTGACCAAGAACCCAATCCGAGAAAAGTGCATCAAAATCGGCCTTCCGGGAGCCAGGAGTCGGTCCCTGGTTCTCCTGGTGTCAACCGGATGGTTTCCATATGGGGGTGTCTGACCACCAACCCAATCCGAGAAAAGTGCATCAAAATCGGCCTTCCGGGAGCCAGGAGTCGGTCCCTGGTTCTCCTGGTGTCAACCGGATGGTTTCCATATGGGGGTGTCTGACCACCAACCCAATCCGAGAAAAGTGCATCAAAATCGGCCTTCCGGGAGCCAGGAGTCGGTCCCTGGTTCTCATAGTGTCAACCGGATGATTTCCATATGGGGGTGTCTGACCACCAACCCAATCCGAGAAAAGTGCATCAAAATCGGCCTTCCGGGAGCCAGGAGTCGGTCCCTGGTTCTCATAGTGTCAACCGGATGATTTCCATATGGGGGTGTCTGACCACCAACCCAATCCGAGAAAAGTGCATCAAAATCGGCCTTCCGGGAGCCAGGAGTCGGTCCCTGGTTCTCATAGTGTCAACCGGATGGTTTCCATATGGGGGTGTCTGACCACCAACCCAATCCGAGAAAAGTGCATCAAAATCGGCCTTCCGGGAGCCAGGAGTCGGTCCCTGGTTCTCCTGGTGTCAACCGGATGGTTTCCATATGGGGGTGTCTGACCACCAACCCAATCCGAGAAAAGTGCATCAAAATCGGCCTTCCGGGAGCCAGGAGTCGGTCCCTGGTTCTCCTAATGTCAACCGGATGGTTTCCATATGGGGGTGTCTGACCACCAACCCAATCCGAGAAAAGTGCATCAAAATCGGCCTTCCGTGAGGCAGGAGTCGGTCCCTGGTTCTCATAGTGTCAACCGGATGGTTTCCATATGGGGGTGTCTGACCACCAACCCAATCCGAGAAAAGTGCATCAAAATCGGCCTTCCGGGAGCCAGGAGTCGGTCCCTGGTTCTCCTAATGTCAACCGGATGGTTTCCATATGGGGGTGTCTGACCACCAACCCAATCCGAGAAAAGTGCATCAAAATCGGCCTTCCGTGAGGCAGGAGTCGGTCCCTGGTTCTCATAGTGTCAACCGGATGGTTTCCATATGGGGGTGTCTGACCACCAACCCAATCCGAGAAAAGTGCATCAAAATCGGCCTTCCGGGAGCCAGGAGTCGGTCCCTGGTTCTCCTAATGTCAACCGGATGGTTTCCATATGGGGGTGTCTGACCACCAACCCAATCCGAGAAAAGTGCATCAAAATCGGCCTTCCGGGAGCCAGGAGTCGGTCCCTGGTTCTCCTAATGTCAACCGGATGGTTTCCATATGGGGGTGTCTGACCACCAACCCAATCCGAGAAAAGTGCATCAAAATCGGCCTTCCGTGAGGCAGGAGTCGGTCCCTGGTTCTCATAGTGTCAACCGGATGGTTTCCATATGGGGGTGTCTGACCACCAACCCAATCCGAGAAAAGTGCATCAAAATCGGCCTTCCGGGAGCCAGGAGTCGGTCCCTGGTTCTCCTAATGTCAACCGGATGGTTTCCATATGGGGGTGTCTGACCACCAACCCAATCCGAGAAAAGTGCATCAAAATCGGCCTTCCGTGAGGCAGGAGTCGGTCCCTGGTTCTCATAGTGTCAACCGGATGGTTTCCATATGGGGGTGTCTGACCACCAACCCAATCCGAGAAAAGTGCATCAAAATCGGCCTTCCGGGAGCCAGGAGTCGGTCCCTGGTTCTCATAGTGTCAACCGGATGATTTCCATATGGGGGTGTCTGACCACCAACCCAATCCGAGAAAAGTGCATCAAAATCGGCCTTCCGTGAGGCAGGAGTCGGTCCCTGGTTCTCATAGTGTCAACCGGATGATTTCCATATGGGGGTGTCTGACCAACATCCCAATCCGAGAAAAGTGCATCAAAATCGGCCTTCCGGGAGCCAGGAGTCGGTCCCTGGTTCTCCTGGTGTCAACCGGATGGTTTCCATATGGGGGTGTCTGACCACCAACCCAATCCGAGAAAAGTGCATCAAAATCGGCCTTCCGGGAGCCAGGAGTCGGTCCCTGGTTCTCCTAATGTCAACCGGATGGTTTCCATATGGGGGTGTCTGACCACCAACCCAATCCGAGAAAAGTGCATCAAAATCGGCCTTCCGTGAGGCAGGAGTCGGTCCCTGGTTCTCATAGTGTCAACCGGATGGTTTCCATATGGGGGTGTCTGACCACCAACCCAATCCGAGAAAAGTGCATCAAAATCGGCCTTCCGGGAGCCAGGAGTCGGTCCCTGGTTCTCCTAATGTCAACCGGATGGTTTCCATATGGGGGTGTCTGACCACCAACCCAATCCGAGAAAAGTGCATCAAAATCGGCCTTCCGTGAGGCAGGAGTCGGTCCCTGGTTCTCATAGTGTCAACCGGATGGTTTCCATATGGGGGTGTCTGACCACCAACCCAATCCGAGAAAAGTGCATCAAAATCGGCCTTCCGGGAGCCAGGAGTCGGTCCCTGGTTCTCCTGGTGTCAACCGGATGGTTTCCATATGGGGGTGTCTGACCACCAACCCAATCCGAGAAAAGTGCATCAAAATCGGCCTTCCGGGAGCCAGGAGTCGGTCCCTGGTTCTCCTAATGTCAACCGGATGGTTTCCATATGGGGGTGTCTGACCACCAACCCAATCCGAGAAAAGTGCATCAAAATCGGCCTTCCGTGAGGCAGGAGTCGGTCCCTGGTTCTCATAGTGTCAACCGGATGGTTTCCATATGGGGGTGTCTGACCACCAACCCAATCCGAGAAAAGTGCATCAAAATCGGCCTTCCGTGAGGCAGGAGTCGGTCCCTGGTTCTCATAGTGTCAACCGGATGGTTTCCATATGGGGGTGTCTGACCACCAACCCAATCCGAGAAAAGTGCATCAAAATCGGCCTTCCGGGAGCCAGGAGTCGGTCCCTGGTTCTCCTAATGTCAACCGGATGGTTTCCATATGGGGGTGTCTGACCACCAACCCAATCCGAGAAAAGTGCATCAAAATCGGCCTTCCGGGAGCCAGGAGTCGGTCCCTGGTTCTCCTAATGTCAACCGGATGGTTTCCATATGGGGGTGTCTGACCA
>NW_028157744.1:5000-12500 GCF_964263955.1 Coregonus lavaretus
TGAGCTGCAGTCTGAGGCCGAGTGAGAGAGGGTTTGAGTGGGCAGGGAGTGTGGGCTTGGTGGTCGTGGTTCTGGAGCCCAGGCCATCCAGGGAGTGAGCTGCAGTCTCAGGCCGAGTGAGAGAGGGTTTCACTGGGCAGGGAGTGTGGGCTTGGTGGTCGTGGTTCTGGAGCCCAGGCCATCCAGGGAGTGAGCTGCAGTCTCAGGCCGAGTGAGAGAGGGTTTCACTGGGCATGGAGTGTAGAGATGGAGGCAATGAGCTCCAGAGGTCACAAAGGTCAATGTGGGCCTGCATGGCTGTCAGCAGGGCCACAGAGAGAAGGCCCAAGTGAATAGGTGTGTCTGTGTGAGTGAGTGAACCTGTCTCATAGGGGGGCAGAGCAGGCATCCCCTTTGGGGGCTGTCTGCTCTGTCCCCCTTTTTTTTTGGCCTCCTATACCTCTGGAGGTCAAGGGAGTAAGCTGTACTCTCAAGCCCATGTGAGAGAGGCTTTTAATGGGAAGAGAGAGTTTAAAAAGAGGCATGGAGCTCCAGAGGTCACAAAGGTCAATGTGGGCCTGCATGGATGTCAGCAGGGCATGAGGGAGAAGGCCCAAGTGAATAGGTGTGTCTGTGTGAGTGAGTGAACCTGTCTCATAGGGGGGCAGAGCAGGCATCCCCTTTGGGGGCTGTCTGCTCTGTCCCCCTTTTTTTTTGGCCTCCTATACCTCTGGAGGTCAAGGGAGTAAGCTGTACTCTCAAGCCCATGGGAGAGAGGGTTTTAATAGGGAGAGAGTGATTAAAAAGAGGCATGGTGCTCCAGGGGAGTGAGCTGTACTCTCATGCCCATGGGAGATGCCCTTTACTAGGCAGGGAGTTTAGAACAAGGTGCATGGAGCTCCAGAGGTCACAAAGGTCAATGTGGGCCTGCATGGATGTCAGCAGGGCATGAGGGAGAAGGCCCAAGTGAATAGGTTTGTCTGTGTGTGTCTGTGTGAGTGAGTGAGTGAGTGTGTGTGTGAACCTTTCCCACAGGAGGGCAGCACTGTGCAGGCAGCTCCAATGGAGGCTGGCTGCTCTGTGCCCATGTATTATTTGTTCTCTCTCTCTCTCTCTCCCCTTTCTTCTGGCCTGCTGGATCACTTTTGTGTGTGGAGGGCTGGACTCTGTCTCACCCATCCCAGCCATGGGCACCCAGAATGCCCATGTGTGAGTCAGGAGCCCTCCCCTGGTTCTCCTAGTGAAAATGACCTGTGGCGCCCCCCTGTGGATGGATCTTGGTGGGGGTGCTTGGACCCCTTCTTGGGGTCTCCCCCAAGCCAGCCATGCCGGCCATGGGCACCCAAAACCCCCATGTGTGAGTGAACAGCCTCCCCAGTGTCCCCCTAGTGAAATCAGGCTTAAAGTGACCTGTGGCGCCCCCCTGTGGATGGATCTTGGTGGGGGTGCTTGGACCCCTTCTTGGGGTCTCCCCCAAGCCAGCCATGCCGGCCATGGGCACCCAAAACCCCCATGTGTGAGTGAACAGCCTCCCCAGTGTACCCATAGTGAAATCAGGCTTAAAGTGACCTGTGGCGCCCCCCTGTGGATGGATCTTGGTGGGGGTGCTTGGACCCCTTCTTGGGGTCTCCTCCAAGCCAGCCATGCCGACCATGGGCACCCAAAACCCCCATGTGTGAGTGAACAGCCTCCCCAGTGTACCCATAGTGAAATCAGGCTTAAAGTGACCTGTGGCGCCCCCCTGTGGATGGATCTTGGTGGGGGTGCTTGGACCCCTTCTTGGGGTCTCCCCCAAGCCAGCCATGCCGGCCATGGGCACCCAAAACCCCCATGTGTGAGTGAACAGCCTCCCCAGTGTACCCATAGTGAAATCAGGCTTAAAGTGACCTGTGGCGCCCCCCTGTGGATGGATCTTGGTGGGGGTGCTTGGACCCCTTCTTGGGGTCTCCTCCAAGCCAGCCATGCCGACCATGGGCACCCAAAACCCCCATGTGTGAGTGAACAGCCTCCCCAGTGTACCCATAGTGAAATCAGGCTTAAAGTGACCTGTGGCGCCCCCCTGTGGATGGATCTTGGTGGGGGTGCTTGGACCCCTTCTTGGGGTCTCCTCCAAGCCAGCCATGCCGACCATGGGCACCCAAAACCCCCATGTGTGAGTGAACAGCCTCCCCAGTGTCCCCCTAGTGAAATCAGGCTTAAAGTGACCTGTGGCGCCCCCCTGTGGATGGATCTTGGTGGGGGTGCTTGGACCCCTTCTTGGGGTCTCCCCCAAGCCAGCCATGCCGACCAAGGGCACCCAAAACCCCCATGTGTGAGTGAAAAGCCTCCCCTGGGTCCCCATAGTGAAATCAGGCTTAAAGTGACCTGTGGCGCCCCCCTGTGGATGGATCTTGGTGGGGGTGCTTGGACCCCTTCTTGGGGTCTCCCCCAAGCCAGCCATGCCGACCAAGGGCACCCAAAACCCCCATGTGTGAGTGAAAAGCCTCCCCTGGGTCCCCATAGTGAAATCAGGCTTAAAGTGACCTGTGGCGCCCCCCTGTGGATGGATCTTGGTGGGGGTGCTTGGACCCCTTCTTGGGGTCTCCTCCAAGCCAGCCATGCCGACCAAGGGCACCCAAAACCCCCATGTGTGAGTGAACAGCCTCCCCAGTGTACCCCTAGTGAAATCCGGCCTAAAGTGACCTGTGGCGCCCCCCTGTGGATGGATTCGGCTGTGGGTGCTTGGACCCCTTCTTGGGGTCTCCCCCAAGCCAGCCATGCCGACCATGGGCACCCAAAACCCCCATGTGTGAGTGAACAGCCTCCCCTGGGTCCCCATAGTGAAATCCGGCCTAAAATGACCTGTGGCGCCCCCCTGTGGATGGATCTGGATGGGGGTGCTTGGACCCCTTCTTGGGGTCTCCTCCAAGCCAGCCATGCCGACCATGGGCACCCAAAACCCCCATGTGTGAGTGAACAGCCTCCCCTGGGTCCCCATAGTGAAATCCGGCCTAAAATGACCTGTGGCGCCCCCCTGTGGATGGATCTGGATGGGGGTGCTTGGACCCCTTCTTGGGGTCTCCTCCAAGCCAGCCATGCCGACCATGGGCACCCAAAACCCCCATGTGTGAGTGAACAGCCTCCCCTGGGTCCCCATAGTGAAATCCGGCCTAAAGTGACCTGTGGCGCCCCCCTGTGGATGGATCTGGATGGGGGTGCTTGGACCCCTTCTTGGGGTCACCCCCAAGCCGGCCATGG
The DNA here is from genome assembly GCF_964263955.1 of Coregonus lavaretus. Lineage (NCBI taxonomy): Eukaryota > Metazoa > Chordata > Actinopteri > Salmoniformes > Salmonidae > Coregonus > Coregonus lavaretus. The sequence goes on from NW_028157744.1 coordinate 8,217, forward strand.
GCACCCAAAACCCCCATTTGTGAGTTAAGATCATCCCCTGGTTCCCCTAGTGAAATCAGGCTTAAAATGACATGTGGCGCCCCCCTGTGGATGGATCCGGGTGTGGGGTCTTGGACCCACTCTTGGGGTCACCCCCAAGCCGGCCAAGGGCACCCAAAACCCCCATGTGTGAGGTAATAGCCTCCCCTGGTTCTCCTAGTGTCCGCCGGCGGTTTACCATATGGGGGTGTCTGACCACCAACCCAATCCGAGAAAAGTGCATCAAAATCGGCCTTCCGGGAGCCAGGAGTCGGTCCCTGGTTCTCCTAATGTCAACCGGATGATTTCCATATGGGGGTGTCTGACCACCAACCCAATCCGAGAAAAGTGCATCAAAATCGGCCTTCCGGGAGCCAGGAGTCGGTCCCTGGTTCTCCTGGTGTCAACCGGATGGTTTCCATATGGGGGTGTCTGACCACCAACCCAATCCGAGAAAAGTGCATCAAAATCGGCCTTCCGGGAGCCAGGAGTCGGTCCCTGGTTCTCCTAATGTCAACCGGATGATTTCCATATGGGGGTGTCTGACCACCAACCCAATCCGAAAAAAGTGCATCAAAATCGGCCTTCCGGGAGCCAGGAGTCGGTCCCTGGTTCTCCTGGTGTCAACCGGATGGTTTCCATATGGGGGTGTCTGACCACCAACCCAATCCGAGAAAAGTGCATCAAAATCGGCCTTCCGGGAGCCAGGAGTCGGTCCCTGGTTCTCCTAATGTCAACCTGATGATTTCCATATGGGGGTGTCTGACCACCAACCCAATCCGAGAAAAGTGCATCAAAATCGGCCTTCCGGGAGCCAGGAGTCGGTCCCTGGTTCTCCTAATGTCAACCGGATGATTTCCATATGGGGGTGTCTGACCACCAACCCAATCCGAGAAAAGTGCATCAAAATCGGCCTTCCGGGAGCCAGGAGTCGGTCCCTGGTTCTCCTGTTGTCAACCGGATGATTTCCATATGGGGGTGTCTGACCACCAACCCAATCCGAGAAAAGTGCATCAAAATCGGCCTTCCGGGAGCCAGGAGTCGGTCCCTGGTTCTCCTGTTGTCAACCGGATGATTTCCATATGGGGGTGTCTGACCACCAACCCAATCCGAGAAAAGTGCATCAAAATCGGCCTTCCGGGAGCCAGGAGTCGGTCCCTGGTTCTCCTGTTGTCAACCGGATGATTTCCATATGGGGGTGTCTGACCACCAACCCAATCCGAGAAAAGTGCATCAAAATCGGCCTTCCGGGAGCCAGGAGTCGGTCCCTGGTTCTCCTGGTGTCAACCGGATGGTTTCCATATGGGGGTGTCTGACCACCAACCCAATCCGAGAAAAGTGCATCAAAATCGGCCTTCCGGGAGCCAGGAGTCGGTCCCTGGTTCTCCTAATGTCAACCGGATGATTTCCATATGGGGGTGTCTGACCACCAACCCAATCCGAGAAAAGTGCATCAAAATCGGCCTTCCGGGAGCCAGGAGTCGGTCCCTGGTTCTCCTGTTGTCAACCGGATGATTTCCATATGGGGGTGTCTGACCACCAACCCAATCCGAGAAAAGTGCATCAAAATCGGCCTTCCGGGAGCCAGGAGTCGGTCCCTGGTTCTCCTGTTGTCAACCGGATGATTTCCATATGGGGGTGTCTGACCACCAACCCAATCCGAGAAAAGTGCATCAAAATCGGCCTTCCGGGAGCCAGGAGTCGGTCCCTGGTTCTCCTGTTGTCAACCGGATGATTTCCATATGGGGGTGTCTGACCACCAACCCAATCCGAGAAAAGTGCATCAAAATCGGCCTTCCGGGAGCCAGGAGTCGGTCCCTGGTTCTCCTGGTGTCAACCGGATGGTTTCCATATGGGGGTGTCTGACCACCAACCCAATCCGAGAAAAGTGCATCAAAATCGGCCTTCCGGGAGCCAGGAGTCGGTCCCTGGTTCTCCTAATGTCAACCGGATGATTTCCATATGGGGGTGTCTGACCACCAACCCAATCCGAGAAAAGTGCATCAAAATCGGCCTTCCGGGAGCCAGGAGTCGGTCCCTGGTTCTCCTAATGTCAACCTGATGATTTCCATATGGGGGTGTCTGACCACCAACCCAATCCGAGAAAAGTGCATCAAAATCGGCCTTCCGGGAGCCAGGAGTCGGTCCCTGGTTCTCCTAATGTCAACCGGATGATTTCCATATGGGGGTGTCTGACCACCAACCCAATCCGAGAAAAGTGCATCAAAATCGGCCTTCCGGGAGCCAGGAGTCGGTCCCTGGTTCTCCTGTTGTCAACCGGATGATTTCCATATGGGGGTGTCTGACCACCAACCCAATCCGAGAAAAGTGCATCAAAATCGGCCTTCCGGGAGCCAGGAGTCGGTCCCTGGTTCTCCTAATGTCAACCGGATGATTTCCATATGGGGGTGTCTGACCACCAACCCAATCCGAGAAAAGTGCATCAAAATCGGCCTTCCGGGAGCCAGGAGTCGGTCCCTGGTTCTCCTGTTGTCAACCGGATGATTTCCATATGGGGGTGTCTGACCACCAACCCAATCCGAGAAAAGTGCATCAAAATCGGCCTTCCGGGAGCCAGGAGTCGGTCCCTGGTTCTCCTGGTGTCAACCGGATGGTTTCCATATGGGGGTGTCTGACCACCAACCCAATCCGAGAAAAGTGCATCAAAATCGGCCTTCCGGGAGCCAGGAGTCGGTCCCTGGTTCTCCTAATGTCAACCGGATGATTTCCATATGGGGGTGTCTGACCACCAACCCAATCCGAGAAAAGTGCATCAAAATCGGCCTTCCGGGAGCCAGGAGTCGGTCCCTGGTTCTCCTAATGTCAACCTGATGATTTCCATATGGGGGTGTCTGACCACCAACCCAATCCGAGAAAAGTGCATCAAAATCGGCCTTCCGGGAGCCAGGAGTCGGTCCCTGGTTCTCCTAATGTCAACCGGATGATTTCCATATGGGGGTGTCTGACCACCAACCCAATCCGAGAAAAGTGCATCAAAATCGGCCTTCCGGGAGCCAGGAGTCGGTCCCTGGTTCTCCTGTTGTCAACCGGATGATTTCCATATGGGGGTGTCTGACCACCAACCCAATCCGAGAAAAGTGCATCAAAATCGGCCTTCCGGGAGCCAGGAGTCGGTCCCTGGTTCTCCTAATGTCAACCGGATGATTTCCATATGGGGGTGTCTGACCACCAACCCAATCCGAGAAAAGTGCATCAAAATCGGCCTTCCGGGAGCCAGGAGTCGGTCCCTGGTTCTCCTGTTGTCAACCGGATGATTTCCATATGGGGGTGTCTGACCACCAACCCAATCCGAGAAAAGTGCATCAAAATCGGCCTTCCGGGAGCCAGGAGTCGGTCCCTGGTTCTCCTGTTGTCAACCGGATGATTTCCATATGGGGGTGTCTGACCACCAACCCAATCCGAGAAAAGTGCATCAAAATCGGCCTTCCGGGAGCCAGGAGTCGGTCCCTGGTTCTCCTGTTGTCAACCGGATGATTTCCATATGGGGGTGTCTGACCACCAACCCAATCCGAGAAAAGTGCATCAAAATCGGCCTTCCGGGAGCCAGGAGTCGGTCCCTGGTTCTCCTAATGTCAACCGGATGATTTCCATATGGGGGTGTCTGACCACCAACCCAATCCGAGAAAAGTGCATCAAAATCGGCCTTCCGGGAGCCAGGAGTCGGTCCCTGGTTCTCCTGTTGTCAACCGGATGATTTCCATATGGGGGTGTCTGACCACCAACCCAATCCGAGAAAAGTGCATCAAAATCGGCCTTCCGGGAGCCAGGAGTCGGTCCCTGGTTCTCCTGTTGTCAACCGGATGATTTCCATATGGGGGTGTCTGACCACCAACCCAATCCGAGAAAAGTGCATCAAAATCGGCCTTCCGGGAGCCAGGAGTCGGTCCCTGGTTCTCCTGTTGTCAACCGGATGATTTCCATATGGGGGTGTCTGACCACCAACCCAATCCGAGAAAAGTGCATCAAAATCGGCCTTCCGGGAGCCAGGAGTCGGTCCCTGGTTCTCCTGTTGTCAACCGGATGATTTCCATATGGGGGTGTCTGACCACCAACCCAATCCGAGAAAAGTGCATCAAAATCGGCCTTCCGGGAGCCAGGAGTCGGTCCCTGGTTCTCATAGTGTCAACCGGATGGTTTCCATATGGGGGTGTCTGACCACCAACCCAATCCGAAAAAAGTGCATCAAAATCGGCCTTCCGGGAGCCAGGAGTCGGTCCCTGGTTCTCATAGTGTCAACCGGATGGT
>NW_028157744.1:25000-32500 GCF_964263955.1 Coregonus lavaretus
CAGCCTCCCCAGTGTCCCCCTAGTGAAATCAGGCTTAAAGTGACCTGTGGCGCCCCCCTGTGGATGGATCTTGGTGGGGGTGCTTGGACCCCTTCTTGGGGTCTCCCCCAAGCCAGCCATGCCGGCCATGGGCACCCAAAACCCCCATGTGTGAGTGAACAGCCTCCCCAGTGTACCCATAGTGAAATCAGGCTTAAAGTGACCTGTGGCGCCCCCCTGTGGATGGATCTTGGTGGGGGTGCTTGGACCCCTTCTTGGGGTCTCCTCCAAGCCAGCCATGCCGACCATGGGCACCCAAAACCCCCATGTGTGAGTGAACAGCCTCCCCAGTGTACCCATAGTGAAATCAGGCTTAAAGTGACCTGTGGCGCCCCCCTGTGGATGGATCTTGGTGGGGGTGCTTGGACCCCTTCTTGGGGTCTCCCCCAAGCCAGCCATGCCGGCCATGGGCACCCAAAACCCCCATGTGTGAGTGAACAGCCTCCCCAGTGTACCCATAGTGAAATCAGGCTTAAAGTGACCTGTGGCGCCCCCCTGTGGATGGATCTTGGTGGGGGTGCTTGGACCCCTTCTTGGGGTCTCCTCCAAGCCAGCCATGCCGACCATGGGCACCCAAAACCCCCATGTGTGAGTGAACAGCCTCCCCAGTGTACCCATAGTGAAATCAGGCTTAAAGTGACCTGTGGCGCCCCCCTGTGGATGGATCTTGGTGGGGGTGCTTGGACCCCTTCTTGGGGTCTCCTCCAAGCCAGCCATGCCGACCATGGGCACCCAAAACCCCCATGTGTGAGTGAACAGCCTCCCCAGTGTCCCCCTAGTGAAATCAGGCTTAAAGTGACCTGTGGCGCCCCCCTGTGGATGGATCTTGGTGGGGGTGCTTGGACCCCTTCTTGGGGTCTCCCCCAAGCCAGCCATGCCGACCAAGGGCACCCAAAACCCCCATGTGTGAGTGAAAAGCCTCCCCTGGGTCCCCATAGTGAAATCAGGCTTAAAGTGACCTGTGGCGCCCCCCTGTGGATGGATCTTGGTGGGGGTGCTTGGACCCCTTCTTGGGGTCTCCCCCAAGCCAGCCATGCCGACCAAGGGCACCCAAAACCCCCATGTGTGAGTGAAAAGCCTCCCCTGGGTCCCCATAGTGAAATCAGGCTTAAAGTGACCTGTGGCGCCCCCCTGTGGATGGATCTTGGTGGGGGTGCTTGGACCCCTTCTTGGGGTCTCCTCCAAGCCAGCCATGCCGACCAAGGGCACCCAAAACCCCCATGTGTGAGTGAACAGCCTCCCCAGTGTACCCCTAGTGAAATCCGGCCTAAAGTGACCTGTGGCGCCCCCCTGTGGATGGATTCGGCTGTGGGTGCTTGGACCCCTTCTTGGGGTCTCCCCCAAGCCAGCCATGCCGACCATGGGCACCCAAAACCCCCATGTGTGAGTGAACAGCCTCCCCTGGGTCCCCATAGTGAAATCCGGCCTAAAATGACCTGTGGCGCCCCCCTGTGGATGGATCTGGATGGGGGTGCTTGGACCCCTTCTTGGGGTCTCCTCCAAGCCAGCCATGCCGACCATGGGCACCCAAAACCCCCATGTGTGAGTGAACAGCCTCCCCTGGGTCCCCATAGTGAAATCCGGCCTAAAATGACCTGTGGCGCCCCCCTGTGGATGGATCTGGATGGGGGTGCTTGGACCCCTTCTTGGGGTCTCCTCCAAGCCAGCCATGCCGACCATGGGCACCCAAAACCCCCATGTGTGAGTGAACAGCCTCCCCTGGGTCCCCATAGTGAAATCCGGCCTAAAGTGACCTGTGGCGCCCCCCTGTGGATGGATCTGGATGGGGGTGCTTGGACCCCTTCTTGGGGTCACCCCCAAGCCGGCCATGGGCACCCAAAACCCCCATTTGTGAGTTAAGATCATCCCCTGGTTCCCCTAGTGAAATCAGGCTTAAAATGACATGTGGCGCCCCCCTGTGGATGGATCCGGGTGTGGGGTCTTGGACCCACTCTTGGGGTCACCCCCAAGCCGGCCAAGGGCACCCAAAACCCCCATGTGTGAGGTAATAGCCTCCCCTGGTTCTCCTAGTGTCCGCCGGCGGTTTACCATATGGGGGTGTCTGACCACCAACCCAATCCGAGAAAAGTGCATCAAAATCGGCCTTCCGGGAGCCAGGAGTCGGTCCCTGGTTCTCCTAATGTCAACCGGATGATTTCCATATGGGGGTGTCTGACCACCAACCCAATCCGAGAAAAGTGCATCAAAATCGGCCTTCCGGGAGCCAGGAGTCGGTCCCTGGTTCTCCTGGTGTCAACCGGATGGTTTCCATATGGGGGTGTCTGACCACCAACCCAATCCGAGAAAAGTGCATCAAAATCGGCCTTCCGGGAGCCAGGAGTCGGTCCCTGGTTCTCCTAATGTCAACCGGATGATTTCCATATGGGGGTGTCTGACCACCAACCCAATCCGAAAAAAGTGCATCAAAATCGGCCTTCCGGGAGCCAGGAGTCGGTCCCTGGTTCTCCTGGTGTCAACCGGATGGTTTCCATATGGGGGTGTCTGACCACCAACCCAATCCGAGAAAAGTGCATCAAAATCGGCCTTCCGGGAGCCAGGAGTCGGTCCCTGGTTCTCCTAATGTCAACCTGATGATTTCCATATGGGGGTGTCTGACCACCAACCCAATCCGAGAAAAGTGCATCAAAATCGGCCTTCCGGGAGCCAGGAGTCGGTCCCTGGTTCTCCTAATGTCAACCGGATGATTTCCATATGGGGGTGTCTGACCACCAACCCAATCCGAGAAAAGTGCATCAAAATCGGCCTTCCGGGAGCCAGGAGTCGGTCCCTGGTTCTCCTGTTGTCAACCGGATGATTTCCATATGGGGGTGTCTGACCACCAACCCAATCCGAGAAAAGTGCATCAAAATCGGCCTTCCGGGAGCCAGGAGTCGGTCCCTGGTTCTCCTGTTGTCAACCGGATGATTTCCATATGGGGGTGTCTGACCACCAACCCAATCCGAGAAAAGTGCATCAAAATCGGCCTTCCGGGAGCCAGGAGTCGGTCCCTGGTTCTCCTGTTGTCAACCGGATGATTTCCATATGGGGGTGTCTGACCACCAACCCAATCCGAGAAAAGTGCATCAAAATCGGCCTTCCGGGAGCCAGGAGTCGGTCCCTGGTTCTCCTGGTGTCAACCGGATGGTTTCCATATGGGGGTGTCTGACCACCAACCCAATCCGAGAAAAGTGCATCAAAATCGGCCTTCCGGGAGCCAGGAGTCGGTCCCTGGTTCTCCTAATGTCAACCGGATGATTTCCATATGGGGGTGTCTGACCACCAACCCAATCCGAGAAAAGTGCATCAAAATCGGCCTTCCGGGAGCCAGGAGTCGGTCCCTGGTTCTCCTGTTGTCAACCGGATGATTTCCATATGGGGGTGTCTGACCACCAACCCAATCCGAGAAAAGTGCATCAAAATCGGCCTTCCGGGAGCCAGGAGTCGGTCCCTGGTTCTCCTGTTGTCAACCGGATGATTTCCATATGGGGGTGTCTGACCACCAACCCAATCCGAGAAAAGTGCATCAAAATCGGCCTTCCGGGAGCCAGGAGTCGGTCCCTGGTTCTCCTGTTGTCAACCGGATGATTTCCATATGGGGGTGTCTGACCACCAACCCAATCCGAGAAAAGTGCATCAAAATCGGCCTTCCGGGAGCCAGGAGTCGGTCCCTGGTTCTCCTGGTGTCAACCGGATGGTTTCCATATGGGGGTGTCTGACCACCAACCCAATCCGAGAAAAGTGCATCAAAATCGGCCTTCCGGGAGCCAGGAGTCGGTCCCTGGTTCTCCTAATGTCAACCGGATGATTTCCATATGGGGGTGTCTGACCACCAACCCAATCCGAGAAAAGTGCATCAAAATCGGCCTTCCGGGAGCCAGGAGTCGGTCCCTGGTTCTCCTAATGTCAACCTGATGATTTCCATATGGGGGTGTCTGACCACCAACCCAATCCGAGAAAAGTGCATCAAAATCGGCCTTCCGGGAGCCAGGAGTCGGTCCCTGGTTCTCCTAATGTCAACCGGATGATTTCCATATGGGGGTGTCTGACCACCAACCCAATCCGAGAAAAGTGCATCAAAATCGGCCTTCCGGGAGCCAGGAGTCGGTCCCTGGTTCTCCTGTTGTCAACCGGATGATTTCCATATGGGGGTGTCTGACCACCAACCCAATCCGAGAAAAGTGCATCAAAATCGGCCTTCCGGGAGCCAGGAGTCGGTCCCTGGTTCTCCTAATGTCAACCGGATGATTTCCATATGGGGGTGTCTGACCACCAACCCAATCCGAGAAAAGTGCATCAAAATCGGCCTTCCGGGAGCCAGGAGTCGGTCCCTGGTTCTCCTGTTGTCAACCGGATGATTTCCATATGGGGGTGTCTGACCACCAACCCAATCCGAGAAAAGTGCATCAAAATCGGCCTTCCGGGAGCCAGGAGTCGGTCCCTGGTTCTCCTGGTGTCAACCGGATGGTTTCCATATGGGGGTGTCTGACCACCAACCCAATCCGAGAAAAGTGCATCAAAATCGGCCTTCCGGGAGCCAGGAGTCGGTCCCTGGTTCTCCTAATGTCAACCGGATGATTTCCATATGGGGGTGTCTGACCACCAACCCAATCCGAGAAAAGTGCATCAAAATCGGCCTTCCGGGAGCCAGGAGTCGGTCCCTGGTTCTCCTAATGTCAACCTGATGATTTCCATATGGGGGTGTCTGACCACCAACCCAATCCGAGAAAAGTGCATCAAAATCGGCCTTCCGGGAGCCAGGAGTCGGTCCCTGGTTCTCCTAATGTCAACCGGATGATTTCCATATGGGGGTGTCTGACCACCAACCCAATCCGAGAAAAGTGCATCAAAATCGGCCTTCCGGGAGCCAGGAGTCGGTCCCTGGTTCTCCTGTTGTCAACCGGATGATTTCCATATGGGGGTGTCTGACCACCAACCCAATCCGAGAAAAGTGCATCAAAATCGGCCTTCCGGGAGCCAGGAGTCGGTCCCTGGTTCTCCTAATGTCAACCGGATGATTTCCATATGGGGGTGTCTGACCACCAACCCAATCCGAGAAAAGTGCATCAAAATCGGCCTTCCGGGAGCCAGGAGTCGGTCCCTGGTTCTCCTGTTGTCAACCGGATGATTTCCATATGGGGGTGTCTGACCACCAACCCAATCCGAGAAAAGTGCATCAAAATCGGCCTTCCGGGAGCCAGGAGTCGGTCCCTGGTTCTCCTGTTGTCAACCGGATGATTTCCATATGGGGGTGTCTGACCACCAACCCAATCCGAGAAAAGTGCATCAAAATCGGCCTTCCGGGAGCCAGGAGTCGGTCCCTGGTTCTCCTGTTGTCAACCGGATGATTTCCATATGGGGGTGTCTGACCACCAACCCAATCCGAGAAAAGTGCATCAAAATCGGCCTTCCGGGAGCCAGGAGTCGGTCCCTGGTTCTCCTAATGTCAACCGGATGATTTCCATATGGGGGTGTCTGACCACCAACCCAATCCGAGAAAAGTGCATCAAAATCGGCCTTCCGGGAGCCAGGAGTCGGTCCCTGGTTCTCCTGTTGTCAACCGGATGATTTCCATATGGGGGTGTCTGACCACCAACCCAATCCGAGAAAAGTGCATCAAAATCGGCCTTCCGGGAGCCAGGAGTCGGTCCCTGGTTCTCCTGTTGTCAACCGGATGATTTCCATATGGGGGTGTCTGACCACCAACCCAATCCGAGAAAAGTGCATCAAAATCGGCCTTCCGGGAGCCAGGAGTCGGTCCCTGGTTCTCCTGTTGTCAACCGGATGATTTCCATATGGGGGTGTCTGACCACCAACCCAATCCGAGAAAAGTGCATCAAAATCGGCCTTCCGGGAGCCAGGAGTCGGTCCCTGGTTCTCCTGTTGTCAACCGGATGATTTCCATATGGGGGTGTCTGACCACCAACCCAATCCGAGAAAAGTGCATCAAAATCGGCCTTCCGGGAGCCAGGAGTCGGTCCCTGGTTCTCATAGTGTCAACCGGATGGTTTCCATATGGGGGTGTCTGACCACCAACCCAATCCGAAAAAAGTGCATCAAAATCGGCCTTCCGGGAGCCAGGAGTCGGTCCCTGGTTCTCATAGTGTCAACCGGATGGTTTCCATATGGGGGTGTCTGACCACCAACCCAATCCGAAAAAAGTGCATCAAAATCGGCCTTCCGGGAGCCAGGAGTCGGTCCCTGGTTCTCATAGTGTCAACCGGATGATTTCCATATGGGGGTGTCTGACCACCAACCCAATCCGAGAAAAGTGCATCAAAATCGGCCTTCCGGGAGCCAGGAGTCGGTCCCTGGTTCTCATAGTGTCAACCGGATGATTTCCATATTGGGGTGTCTGACCACCAACCCAATCCGAGAAAAGTGCATCAAAATCGGCCTTCCGGGAGCCAGGAGTCGGTCCCTGGTTCTCATAGTGTCAACCGGATGATTTCCATATGGGGGTGTCTGACCACCAACCCAATCCGAGAAAAGTGCATCAAAATCGGCCTTCCGGGAGCCAGGAGTCGGTCCCTGGTTCTCATAGTGTCAACCGGATGATTTCCATATTGGGGTGTCTGACCACCAACCCAATCCGAGAAAAGTGCATCAAAATCGGCCTTCCGGGAGCCAGGAGTCGGTCCCTGGTTCTCATAGTGTCAACCGGATGATTTCCATATGGGGGTGTCTGACCACCAACCCAATCCGAGAAAAGTGCATCAAAATCGGCCTTCCGGGAGCCAGGAGTCGGTCCCTGGTTCTCCTGGTGTCCGCCGGCGGACAACCATGTTGGGGTGTCTGACCCACAACCCAATCCGACCAAGTGCACCCAAATCGGCCTTCCGTGAGCCAGGAGTCGGTCTCTGGTTCTCCCATCGGCCGCCGGCGGTCTTCCATGTGGGGGTGTCTGACCCACAACCCAATCCGACCAAGAGCACCCATGTCGGCCTTGTGTGAGTCAGGAGCCGTTCCCCCTGGTTCTCATTTGGGTTACCATGCACGAAGGGACATAGTGCAATTTCGGCCGATTTTTCCGATTTTTTCAAATAATGTTTAAAAATACTTCCCGATGAGCTAGAGGTCCCAAATTTGGTCTATTATCCTCTTTTATGATGAACTTCCATTACCTAAAAGGGTTTTTCTTAACTCGTATAGGAACATCAACCGTTCTGACCCCTATTTTTTTTTTTCACTTTTCTAACATAATTAAAATATAGTAAAAAATTTCCAAAAACGAATTAATTTATATATAAATGTGCGTCTATTCGTGCCCTTTTGCGCCAAAAAAACCCCATCCTGATTGGACTTTTAGTTTTTGAATTATTAACGTTTTAAGTCGTTTTTTCAAAACCGAAATCGCTGTTTTTTCCCCCAAACGGCGGAGCACAGACAGGCCCAGCGGGTGGCAGGGCTTATGTCGATAATTTGGCCTCTCCCGTAGTAGCCCCACTCGGTTCCAGGTCGGCC
>NW_028157744.1:45000-52500 GCF_964263955.1 Coregonus lavaretus
CACTTTTGTGTGTGGAGGGCTGGACTCTGTCTCACCCATCCCAGCCATGGGCACCCAGAATGCCCATGTGTGAGTCAGGAGCCCTCCCCTGGTTCTCCTAGTGAAAATGACCTGTGGCGCCCCCCTGTGGATGGATCTTGGTGGGGGTGCTTGGACCCCTTCTTGGGGTCTCCCCCAAGCCAGCCATGCCGGCCATGGGCACCCAAAACCCCCATGTGTGAGTGAACAGCCTCCCCAGTGTCCCCCTAGTGAAATCAGGCTTAAAGTGACCTGTGGCGCCCCCCTGTGGATGGATCTTGGTGGGGGTGCTTGGACCCCTTCTTGGGGTCTCCCCCAAGCCAGCCATGCCGGCCATGGGCACCCAAAACCCCCATGTGTGAGTGAACAGCCTCCCCAGTGTACCCATAGTGAAATCAGGCTTAAAGTGACCTGTGGCGCCCCCCTGTGGATGGATCTTGGTGGGGGTGCTTGGACCCCTTCTTGGGGTCTCCTCCAAGCCAGCCATGCCGACCATGGGCACCCAAAACCCCCATGTGTGAGTGAACAGCCTCCCCAGTGTACCCATAGTGAAATCAGGCTTAAAGTGACCTGTGGCGCCCCCCTGTGGATGGATCTTGGTGGGGGTGCTTGGACCCCTTCTTGGGGTCTCCCCCAAGCCAGCCATGCCGGCCATGGGCACCCAAAACCCCCATGTGTGAGTGAACAGCCTCCCCAGTGTACCCATAGTGAAATCAGGCTTAAAGTGACCTGTGGCGCCCCCCTGTGGATGGATCTTGGTGGGGGTGCTTGGACCCCTTCTTGGGGTCTCCTCCAAGCCAGCCATGCCGACCATGGGCACCCAAAACCCCCATGTGTGAGTGAACAGCCTCCCCAGTGTACCCATAGTGAAATCAGGCTTAAAGTGACCTGTGGCGCCCCCCTGTGGATGGATCTTGGTGGGGGTGCTTGGACCCCTTCTTGGGGTCTCCTCCAAGCCAGCCATGCCGACCATGGGCACCCAAAACCCCCATGTGTGAGTGAACAGCCTCCCCAGTGTCCCCCTAGTGAAATCAGGCTTAAAGTGACCTGTGGCGCCCCCCTGTGGATGGATCTTGGTGGGGGTGCTTGGACCCCTTCTTGGGGTCTCCCCCAAGCCAGCCATGCCGACCAAGGGCACCCAAAACCCCCATGTGTGAGTGAAAAGCCTCCCCTGGGTCCCCATAGTGAAATCAGGCTTAAAGTGACCTGTGGCGCCCCCCTGTGGATGGATCTTGGTGGGGGTGCTTGGACCCCTTCTTGGGGTCTCCCCCAAGCCAGCCATGCCGACCAAGGGCACCCAAAACCCCCATGTGTGAGTGAAAAGCCTCCCCTGGGTCCCCATAGTGAAATCAGGCTTAAAGTGACCTGTGGCGCCCCCCTGTGGATGGATCTTGGTGGGGGTGCTTGGACCCCTTCTTGGGGTCTCCTCCAAGCCAGCCATGCCGACCAAGGGCACCCAAAACCCCCATGTGTGAGTGAACAGCCTCCCCAGTGTACCCCTAGTGAAATCCGGCCTAAAGTGACCTGTGGCGCCCCCCTGTGGATGGATTCGGCTGTGGGTGCTTGGACCCCTTCTTGGGGTCTCCCCCAAGCCAGCCATGCCGACCATGGGCACCCAAAACCCCCATGTGTGAGTGAACAGCCTCCCCTGGGTCCCCATAGTGAAATCCGGCCTAAAATGACCTGTGGCGCCCCCCTGTGGATGGATCTGGATGGGGGTGCTTGGACCCCTTCTTGGGGTCTCCTCCAAGCCAGCCATGCCGACCATGGGCACCCAAAACCCCCATGTGTGAGTGAACAGCCTCCCCTGGGTCCCCATAGTGAAATCCGGCCTAAAATGACCTGTGGCGCCCCCCTGTGGATGGATCTGGATGGGGGTGCTTGGACCCCTTCTTGGGGTCTCCTCCAAGCCAGCCATGCCGACCATGGGCACCCAAAACCCCCATGTGTGAGTGAACAGCCTCCCCTGGGTCCCCATAGTGAAATCCGGCCTAAAGTGACCTGTGGCGCCCCCCTGTGGATGGATCTGGATGGGGGTGCTTGGACCCCTTCTTGGGGTCACCCCCAAGCCGGCCATGGGCACCCAAAACCCCCATTTGTGAGTTAAGATCATCCCCTGGTTCCCCTAGTGAAATCAGGCTTAAAATGACATGTGGCGCCCCCCTGTGGATGGATCCGGGTGTGGGGTCTTGGACCCACTCTTGGGGTCACCCCCAAGCCGGCCAAGGGCACCCAAAACCCCCATGTGTGAGGTAATAGCCTCCCCTGGTTCTCCTAGTGTCCGCCGGCGGTTTACCATATGGGGGTGTCTGACCACCAACCCAATCCGAGAAAAGTGCATCAAAATCGGCCTTCCGGGAGCCAGGAGTCGGTCCCTGGTTCTCCTAATGTCAACCGGATGATTTCCATATGGGGGTGTCTGACCACCAACCCAATCCGAGAAAAGTGCATCAAAATCGGCCTTCCGGGAGCCAGGAGTCGGTCCCTGGTTCTCCTGGTGTCAACCGGATGGTTTCCATATGGGGGTGTCTGACCACCAACCCAATCCGAGAAAAGTGCATCAAAATCGGCCTTCCGGGAGCCAGGAGTCGGTCCCTGGTTCTCCTAATGTCAACCGGATGATTTCCATATGGGGGTGTCTGACCACCAACCCAATCCGAAAAAAGTGCATCAAAATCGGCCTTCCGGGAGCCAGGAGTCGGTCCCTGGTTCTCCTGGTGTCAACCGGATGGTTTCCATATGGGGGTGTCTGACCACCAACCCAATCCGAGAAAAGTGCATCAAAATCGGCCTTCCGGGAGCCAGGAGTCGGTCCCTGGTTCTCCTAATGTCAACCTGATGATTTCCATATGGGGGTGTCTGACCACCAACCCAATCCGAGAAAAGTGCATCAAAATCGGCCTTCCGGGAGCCAGGAGTCGGTCCCTGGTTCTCCTAATGTCAACCGGATGATTTCCATATGGGGGTGTCTGACCACCAACCCAATCCGAGAAAAGTGCATCAAAATCGGCCTTCCGGGAGCCAGGAGTCGGTCCCTGGTTCTCCTGTTGTCAACCGGATGATTTCCATATGGGGGTGTCTGACCACCAACCCAATCCGAGAAAAGTGCATCAAAATCGGCCTTCCGGGAGCCAGGAGTCGGTCCCTGGTTCTCCTGTTGTCAACCGGATGATTTCCATATGGGGGTGTCTGACCACCAACCCAATCCGAGAAAAGTGCATCAAAATCGGCCTTCCGGGAGCCAGGAGTCGGTCCCTGGTTCTCCTGTTGTCAACCGGATGATTTCCATATGGGGGTGTCTGACCACCAACCCAATCCGAGAAAAGTGCATCAAAATCGGCCTTCCGGGAGCCAGGAGTCGGTCCCTGGTTCTCCTGGTGTCAACCGGATGGTTTCCATATGGGGGTGTCTGACCACCAACCCAATCCGAGAAAAGTGCATCAAAATCGGCCTTCCGGGAGCCAGGAGTCGGTCCCTGGTTCTCCTAATGTCAACCGGATGATTTCCATATGGGGGTGTCTGACCACCAACCCAATCCGAGAAAAGTGCATCAAAATCGGCCTTCCGGGAGCCAGGAGTCGGTCCCTGGTTCTCCTGTTGTCAACCGGATGATTTCCATATGGGGGTGTCTGACCACCAACCCAATCCGAGAAAAGTGCATCAAAATCGGCCTTCCGGGAGCCAGGAGTCGGTCCCTGGTTCTCCTGTTGTCAACCGGATGATTTCCATATGGGGGTGTCTGACCACCAACCCAATCCGAGAAAAGTGCATCAAAATCGGCCTTCCGGGAGCCAGGAGTCGGTCCCTGGTTCTCCTGTTGTCAACCGGATGATTTCCATATGGGGGTGTCTGACCACCAACCCAATCCGAGAAAAGTGCATCAAAATCGGCCTTCCGGGAGCCAGGAGTCGGTCCCTGGTTCTCCTGGTGTCAACCGGATGGTTTCCATATGGGGGTGTCTGACCACCAACCCAATCCGAGAAAAGTGCATCAAAATCGGCCTTCCGGGAGCCAGGAGTCGGTCCCTGGTTCTCCTAATGTCAACCGGATGATTTCCATATGGGGGTGTCTGACCACCAACCCAATCCGAGAAAAGTGCATCAAAATCGGCCTTCCGGGAGCCAGGAGTCGGTCCCTGGTTCTCCTAATGTCAACCTGATGATTTCCATATGGGGGTGTCTGACCACCAACCCAATCCGAGAAAAGTGCATCAAAATCGGCCTTCCGGGAGCCAGGAGTCGGTCCCTGGTTCTCCTAATGTCAACCGGATGATTTCCATATGGGGGTGTCTGACCACCAACCCAATCCGAGAAAAGTGCATCAAAATCGGCCTTCCGGGAGCCAGGAGTCGGTCCCTGGTTCTCCTGTTGTCAACCGGATGATTTCCATATGGGGGTGTCTGACCACCAACCCAATCCGAGAAAAGTGCATCAAAATCGGCCTTCCGGGAGCCAGGAGTCGGTCCCTGGTTCTCCTAATGTCAACCGGATGATTTCCATATGGGGGTGTCTGACCACCAACCCAATCCGAGAAAAGTGCATCAAAATCGGCCTTCCGGGAGCCAGGAGTCGGTCCCTGGTTCTCCTGTTGTCAACCGGATGATTTCCATATGGGGGTGTCTGACCACCAACCCAATCCGAGAAAAGTGCATCAAAATCGGCCTTCCGGGAGCCAGGAGTCGGTCCCTGGTTCTCCTGGTGTCAACCGGATGGTTTCCATATGGGGGTGTCTGACCACCAACCCAATCCGAGAAAAGTGCATCAAAATCGGCCTTCCGGGAGCCAGGAGTCGGTCCCTGGTTCTCCTAATGTCAACCGGATGATTTCCATATGGGGGTGTCTGACCACCAACCCAATCCGAGAAAAGTGCATCAAAATCGGCCTTCCGGGAGCCAGGAGTCGGTCCCTGGTTCTCCTAATGTCAACCTGATGATTTCCATATGGGGGTGTCTGACCACCAACCCAATCCGAGAAAAGTGCATCAAAATCGGCCTTCCGGGAGCCAGGAGTCGGTCCCTGGTTCTCCTAATGTCAACCGGATGATTTCCATATGGGGGTGTCTGACCACCAACCCAATCCGAGAAAAGTGCATCAAAATCGGCCTTCCGGGAGCCAGGAGTCGGTCCCTGGTTCTCCTGTTGTCAACCGGATGATTTCCATATGGGGGTGTCTGACCACCAACCCAATCCGAGAAAAGTGCATCAAAATCGGCCTTCCGGGAGCCAGGAGTCGGTCCCTGGTTCTCCTAATGTCAACCGGATGATTTCCATATGGGGGTGTCTGACCACCAACCCAATCCGAGAAAAGTGCATCAAAATCGGCCTTCCGGGAGCCAGGAGTCGGTCCCTGGTTCTCCTGTTGTCAACCGGATGATTTCCATATGGGGGTGTCTGACCACCAACCCAATCCGAGAAAAGTGCATCAAAATCGGCCTTCCGGGAGCCAGGAGTCGGTCCCTGGTTCTCCTGTTGTCAACCGGATGATTTCCATATGGGGGTGTCTGACCACCAACCCAATCCGAGAAAAGTGCATCAAAATCGGCCTTCCGGGAGCCAGGAGTCGGTCCCTGGTTCTCCTGTTGTCAACCGGATGATTTCCATATGGGGGTGTCTGACCACCAACCCAATCCGAGAAAAGTGCATCAAAATCGGCCTTCCGGGAGCCAGGAGTCGGTCCCTGGTTCTCCTAATGTCAACCGGATGATTTCCATATGGGGGTGTCTGACCACCAACCCAATCCGAGAAAAGTGCATCAAAATCGGCCTTCCGGGAGCCAGGAGTCGGTCCCTGGTTCTCCTGTTGTCAACCGGATGATTTCCATATGGGGGTGTCTGACCACCAACCCAATCCGAGAAAAGTGCATCAAAATCGGCCTTCCGGGAGCCAGGAGTCGGTCCCTGGTTCTCCTGTTGTCAACCGGATGATTTCCATATGGGGGTGTCTGACCACCAACCCAATCCGAGAAAAGTGCATCAAAATCGGCCTTCCGGGAGCCAGGAGTCGGTCCCTGGTTCTCCTGTTGTCAACCGGATGATTTCCATATGGGGGTGTCTGACCACCAACCCAATCCGAGAAAAGTGCATCAAAATCGGCCTTCCGGGAGCCAGGAGTCGGTCCCTGGTTCTCCTGTTGTCAACCGGATGATTTCCATATGGGGGTGTCTGACCACCAACCCAATCCGAGAAAAGTGCATCAAAATCGGCCTTCCGGGAGCCAGGAGTCGGTCCCTGGTTCTCATAGTGTCAACCGGATGGTTTCCATATGGGGGTGTCTGACCACCAACCCAATCCGAAAAAAGTGCATCAAAATCGGCCTTCCGGGAGCCAGGAGTCGGTCCCTGGTTCTCATAGTGTCAACCGGATGGTTTCCATATGGGGGTGTCTGACCACCAACCCAATCCGAAAAAAGTGCATCAAAATCGGCCTTCCGGGAGCCAGGAGTCGGTCCCTGGTTCTCATAGTGTCAACCGGATGATTTCCATATGGGGGTGTCTGACCACCAACCCAATCCGAGAAAAGTGCATCAAAATCGGCCTTCCGGGAGCCAGGAGTCGGTCCCTGGTTCTCATAGTGTCAACCGGATGATTTCCATATTGGGGTGTCTGACCACCAACCCAATCCGAGAAAAGTGCATCAAAATCGGCCTTCCGGGAGCCAGGAGTCGGTCCCTGGTTCTCATAGTGTCAACCGGATGATTTCCATATGGGGGTGTCTGACCACCAACCCAATCCGAGAAAAGTGCATCAAAATCGGCCTTCCGGGAGCCAGGAGTCGGTCCCTGGTTCTCATAGTGTCAACCGGATGATTTCCATATTGGGGTGTCTGACCACCAACCCAATCCGAGAAAAGTGCATCAAAATCGGCCTTCCGGGAGCCAGGAGTCGGTCCCTGGTTCTCATAGTGTCAACCGGATGATTTCCATATGGGGGTGTCTGACCACCAACCCAATCCGAGAAAAGTGCATCAAAATCGGCCTTCCGGGAGCCAGGAGTCGGTCCCTGGTTCTCCTGGTGTCCGCCGGCGGACAACCATGTTGGGGTGTCTGACCCACAACCCAATCCGACCAAGTGCACCCAAATCGGCCTTCCGTGAGCCAGGAGTCGGTCTCTGGTTCTCCCATCGGCCGCCGGCGGTCTTCCATGTGGGGGTGTCTGACCCACAACCCAATCCGACCAAGAGCACCCATGTCGGCCTTGTGTGAGTCAGGAGCCGTTCCCCCTGGTTCTCATTTGGGTTACCATGCACGAAGGGACATAGTGCAATTTCGGCCGATTTTTCCGATTTTTTCAAATAATGTTTAAAAATACTTCCCGATGAGCTAGAGGTCCCAAATTTGGTCTATTATCCTCTTTTATGATGAACTTCCATTACCTAAAAGGGTTTTTCTTAACTCGTATAGGAACATCAACCGTTCTGACCCCTATTTTTTTTTTTCACTTTTCTAACATAATTAAAATATAGTAAAAAATTTCCAAAAACGAATTA
>NW_028157743.1:0-27692 GCF_964263955.1 Coregonus lavaretus
GAGGTCCCAGGAGTGGGGACTCATCATCCTGGACGAGGTGCACACCATCCCTGGTGAGTCTGTCAGGGGTTAGGGGTTTTGGTTAAGTTATGAGAGGTTAGGGTTAGTCTACACCATCCCTGGTGAGTCTGTCAGGGGTTAGGGGTTGGGGTTAAGTTATGAGAGGTTAGGGTTAGTCTACACCATCCCAGGAGTGTCTGTCAGGGGTTAGGGGTTGGGGTTAAGTTAGGAGGGGTTAGGGATAGGAGGGGTTAGGGATAGGAGGGGTTAGGGATAGGAGGGGTTAGGGATAGGAGGGGTTAGGGATAGGAGGGGTTAGGGATAGGATGGGTTAGGGTTAGGGATAGGAGGGGTTAGGGATAGGAGGGGTTAGGGATAGGATGGGTTAGGGATAGGAGGGGTTAGGGTTAGGGATAGGAGGGGTTAGGGATAGGATGGGTTAGGGATAGGAGGGGTTAGGGTTAGGGATAGGAGGGGTTAGGGTTAGGAGGGGTTAGGGATAGGAGGGGTTAGGGTTAGGGATAGGAGGGGTTAGGGTTAGGGATAGGAGGGGTTAGGGATAGGAGGGGTTAGGTTTAGGGACAGGAGGGGTTAGGGTTAGGGATAGGAGGGGTTAGGGTTAGGGATAGGAGGGGTTAGGGATAGGAGGGGTTAGGGATAGGAGGGGTTAGGGATAGGATGGGTTAGGGATAGGAGGGGTTAGGGTTAGGGATAGGAGGGGTTAGGGATAGGATGGGTTAGGGATAGGAGGGGTTAGGGTTAGGGATAGGAGGGGTTAGGGATAGGAGGGGTTAGGGATAGGAGGGGTTAGGGTTAGGGATAGGAGGGGTTAGGGATAGGAGGGGTTAGGGTTAGGGATAGGAGGGGTTAGGGTTAGGGATAGGAGGGGTTAGGGATAGGAGGGGTTAGGTTTAGGGACAGGAGGGGTTAGGGTTAGGGATAGGAGGGGTTAGGTTTAGGGACAAGAGGGGTTAGGTTTAGGAGGGGTTAGGGATAGGGTTAGGAGGGGTTAGGTTTAGGAGGGGTTAGGGATAGGAGGGGTTAGGTTTAGGGACAGGAGGGGTTTAGGGATAGGAGGGGTTAGGTTTAGGGACAGGAGGGGTTAGGTTTAGGAGGGGTTAGGTTTAGGGACAAGAGGGGTTAGGTTTAGGAGGGGTTAGGGATAGGGATAGGAGGGGATAGGGATAGGAGGGGTTAGGGATAGGAGGGGTTAGGGATAGGGTTAGGAGGGGTTAGGGATAGGAGGGGTTAGGGTTAGGGACAGGAGGGGTTAGGTTTAGGAGGGGTTAGGGATAGGGTTAGGAGGGGTTAGGTTTAGGAGGGGTTAGGGATAGGAGGGGTTAGGTTTAGGGACAGGAGGGGTTAGGTTTAGGAGGGGTTAGGTTTAGGGACAAGAGGGGTTAGGTTTAGGAGGGGTTAGGGATAGGGATAGGAGGGGATAGGGATAGGAGGGGTTAGGGATAGGAGGGGTTAGGTTTAGGGACAGGGGGGGTTAGGGATAGGAGGGGTTAGGTTTAGGGATAGGATGGGTTAGGTTTAGGAGGGGTTAGGTTTAGGGACAGTAGGGGTTAGGTTTAGGAGGGGTTAGGGTTAGGGTTAGGAGGGTTATGCTAATTCGATTTCCGTGCGGGCATCAGCTTTAGGGGGTTAACTGCCGGAGGACCAGAAAGTATTTTCTCTCTTCTGTGATGTTTCCAAAACATTTGTCTAATAACGTGTGCATTGTCTCGCCCCCATCTCTGTAGCCAAGATGTTCCGGCGTGTTCTGACCATTGTCCAGGCCCACTGTAAGCTGGGTCTGACCGCCACACTGGTCCGAGAGGACGACAAGATCGTTGATCTCAACTTCCTGATCGGGCCCAAGCTGTTCGAGGCTAACTGGATGGAGCTACAGAACAACGGATACATCGCTAAGGTCCAGTGTGCCGAGGTTAGTCTGTCATCCATACCTGTACCGGTCTGTGTGGGGCTTAACCTGGTGATGGGCAGGACAGAATAGCTAAGGTCCAGTGTGCCGAGGTTAGTCTGTCATCCATACCTGTACCGGTCTGTGTGGGGCTTAACCTGGTGATGGGCGGGACAGAATAGCTAAGGTCCAGTGTGCCGAGGTTAGTCTGTCATCCATACCTGTACCGGTCTGTGTGGGGCTTAACCTGGTGATGGGCAGGACAGAATAGCTAAGGTCCAGTGTGCCGAGGTTAGTCTGTCATCCATACCTGTACCGGTCTGTGTGGGGCTTAACCTGGTGATGGGCGGGACAGAATAGCTAAGGTCCAGTGTGCCGAGGTTAGTCTGTCATCCATACCTGTACCGGTCTGTGTGGGGCTTAACCTGGTGATGGGCAGGTCAGAATATACCTATATAATAGGATACCTCAAGGTCTAGTCTCGGAAGCCCAGACCCTAGGCAGCAGTAGCGACCAGGGTCTGTGAATGATTTCTGACTCTCTTGGTAACTACGAACAAGGGACACCAGGCAGACGTGCGAGGACGTCGCGATTCAAAACCCAAAGTTCGCACGCTAAACCTTCCCGTTTTTGGTTTTTGGTGAAGTTAGTTGATGCAAACTAGCCACTTGCAAAATGCACGCTTAAAATAAGTCGCCTTGCATGATCTTTGGCTTGTGAACGGCTCATAGGAGCTCCTGTTTCTGTAGTGAGACAGCTTGATGTACAGTACACCCCCTGGACAGGACACTAGTCTATCTCCTGTTTCTGTAGTGAGACAGCTTGATGTACAGTACACCCCCTGGACAGGACACTAGTCTATCTCCTGTTTCTGTAGTGAGACAGCTTGATGTACAGTACACCCCCTGGACAGGACACTAGTCTATCTCCTGTTTCTGTAGTGAGACAGCTTGATGTACCAGTACACCCCCTGGACAGGACACTAGTTTATCGCAGGGCCTTACCCCCAATCTATCTAATTAATGCTGAGTGTCGAGCAGAGACGCACTTGGTCCCATTTTCACAGTCTTTGTTCTCTGATGACGCTGTTTTATAGTTCAGCTACAGAGTAGAGGAATGGGTTTAAACTGTGGAGCTGTTTTATAGTTCAGCTACAGAGCAGAGGAATGGGTTTAAACTGTGGAGCTGTTTTATAGTTCAGCTACAGAGTAGAGGAATGGGTTTAAACTGTGGAGCTGTTTTATAGTTCAGCTACAGAGCAGAGGAATGGGTTTAAACTGTGGAGCTGTTTTATAGTTCAGCTACAGAGTAGAGGAATGGGTTTAAACTGTGGAGCTGTTTTATAGTTCAGCTACAGAGTAGAGGAACGGGTTTAAACTGTGGAGCTGTTTTATAGTTCAGCTACAGAGTAGAGGAATGGGTTTAAACTGTGGAGCTGTTTTATAGTTCAGCTACAGAGTAGAGGAATGGGTTTAAACTGTGGAGCTGTTTTATAGTTCAGCTACAGAGTAGAGGAACGGGTTTAAACTGTGGAGCTGTTTTATAGTTCAGCTACAGAGTAGAGAAATGGGTTTAAACTGTGGAGCTGTTTTATAGTTCAGCTACAGAGCAGAGGAATGGGTTTAAACTGTGGAGCTGTTTTATAGTTCAGCTACAGAGTAGAGGAATGGGTTTAAACTGTGGATCTGTTTTATAGTTCAGCTACAGAGTAGAGGAATGGGTTTAAACTGTGGAGCTGTTTTATAGTTCAGCTACAGAGTAGAGGAATGGGTTTTAACTGTGGAGCTGTTTTATAGTTCAGCTACAGAGTAGAGGAATGGGTTTAAACTGTGGAGCTGTTTTATAGTTCAGCTACAGAGTAGAGGAATGGGTTTAAACTGTGGAGCTGTTTTATAGTTCAGCTACAGAGTAGAGGAATGGGTTTAAACTGTGGAGCTGTTTTATAGTTCAGCTACAGAGTAGAGGAACGGGTTTAAACTGTGGAGCTGTTTTATAGTTCAGCTACAGAGTAGAGGAATGGGTTTAAACTGTGGAGCTGTTTTATAGTTCAGCTACAGAGTAGAGGAATGGGGTTTAAACTGTGGAGCTGTTTTATAGTTCAGCTACAGAGTAGAGGAATGGGTTTAAACTGTGGAGCTGTTTTATAGTTCAGCTACAGAGCAGAGGAATGGGTTTAAACTGTGGAGCTGTTTTATAGTTCAGCTACAGAGTAGAGGAATGGGTTTAAACTGGAGCTGTTTTATAGTTCAGCTACAGAGTAGAGGAATGGGTTTAAACTGTGGAGCTGTTTTATAGTTCAGCTACAGAGTAGAGGAATGGGTTTAAACTGTGGAGCTGTTTTATAGTTCAGCTACAGAGTAGAGGAATGGGTTTAAACTGTGGAGCTGTTTTATAGTTCAGCTACAGAGTAGAGGAACGGGTTTAAACTGTGGAGCTGTTTTATAGTTCAGCTACAGAGCAGAGGAACGGGTTTAAACTGTGGAGCTGTTTTATAGTTCAGCTACAGAGCAGAGGAATGGGTTTAAACTGTGGAGCTGTTTTATAGTTCAGCTACAGAGTAGAGGAATGGGTTTAAACTGTGGAGCTGTTTTATAGTTCAGCTACAGAGTAGAGGAATGGGTTTAAACTGTGGAGCTGTTTTATAGTTCAGCTACAGAGTAGAGGAATGGGTTTAAACTGTGGAGCTGTTTTATAGTTCAGCTACAGAGCAGAGGAATGGGTTTAAACTGTGGAGCTGTTTTATAGTTCAGCTACAGAGTAGAGGAATGGGTTTAAACTGTGGAGCTGTTTTATAGTTCAGCTACAGAGTAGAGGAATGGGTTTAAACTGTGGAGCTGTTTTATAGTTCAGCTACAGAGCAGAGGAATGGGTTTAAACTGTGGAGCTGTTTTATAGTTCAGCTACAGAGTAGAGGAATGGGTTTAAACTGTGGAGCTGTTTTATAGTTCAGCTACAGAGTAGAGGAATGGGTTTAAACTGTGGAGCTGTTTTATAGTTCAGCTACAGAGCAGAGGAATGGGTTTAAACTGTGGAGCTGTTTTATAGTTCAGCTACAGAGCAGAGGAATGGGTTTAAACTGTGGAGCTGTTTTATAGTTCAGCTACAGAGCAGAGGAATGGGTTTAAACTGTGGAGCTGTTTTATAGTTCAGCTACAGAGTAGAGGAATGGGTTTAAACTGTGGAGCTGTTTTATAGTTCAGCTACAGAGTAGAGGAATGGGTTTAAACTGTGGAGCTGTTTTATAGTTCAGCTACAGAGCAGAGGAACGGGTTTAAACTGTGGAGCTGTTTTATAGTTCAGCTACAGAGTAGAGGAACGGGTTTAAACTGTGGAGCTGTTTTATAGTTCAGCTACAGGGTAGAGGAACGGGTTTAAACTGTGGAGCTGTTTTATAGTTCAGCTACAGAGCAGAGGAATGGGTTTAAACGGTGGAGCTCTTGAATATTACAGAGAGTAAAGTCACTAGAGTTGTCACTAATGTGGCTGAAATAATTAAAGGGTTTTTCGGGGACAGCGCTGTAGAGCACATTGTGGATAAGCCCCGACTTGATCTAGGACGTGTTAGGTGGTTCCATCTTAAACCTTGTTAGTTCATCAAAATGAGAGGGGCTGAAGTAATCAGGATTTACTGTACGTGAGCTCGAGAGTAATCCAGACTTTCTTTTTCTGAGAACTTCTGAAGCTTATTCTTCACGACCTGGTGTGAACCGCTACACCATAAGGTATAGTGGTAATCTCCTGCCTGCCGGTGGCTGTAGTGTTTCCTAGACCAGAAACTTTACCTTTTGGTTAACCTTGAGACACACTCGAGTCTCCTTTTTCACCTCATTTACTGAACGAAAGTCACATCTGGTGACACATCTAGTGGTCCTCTGTAGCTCAGCTGGTAGAGCACGGCGCTTGTAACGCCAAGGTAGTGGGTTCGATCCCCGGGACCACCCATACACAAAAATGTATGCACGCATGACTGTAAGTCGCTTTGGATAAAAGCGTCTGCTAAATGGCATATTATATTATATTATTATTATTATATTATATTATTATCATATTATTATATTATTACATCTCAATAGGAGATCCTGGTATGACCTGACATTTACATATTTTAAATTTTTAGTCATTTCAGCAGACGCTCTTATCCATAGCGACTTACAAGAGCAATTAGGGTTAAGTGCCTTGCTCAAGGGCACATCGACAGATTTTTCACCTAGGTCGGCTCGGGGGATTAGAACCAGCGACCTTTCGGTTACTAGGGCACAACGCTCTTAACCACTAAGCCACCTGCCTGACATGCAACAAGTGTTCTCTATCGCTCCTCTATTGGGGGGGGGAGGCTGATGACATCAGAGGGCACCTTCAGACCCACTCCGTGAAGTTTGCGGTAAAAAAAAAAAAAAAAGAAATGTATGTTTTTACCCCTTAAGTGTGTGTACGTTACTGTATTTCTACTGGGATATTGTTTTTCCAACCGGACAAGTTCAAAATAGCTGAAGTGCGTCTTTTAATGTTGTACTCTCACCTGATAGTTGGTCACCTAACTGACATCCAAGGTAGCTCACAGTATCCAGGCAGTAGCTACTGGCTTGGCCGGAGTTTTACAGTTCTCTGTTGCCAGGGAAGGAGAGTTGTGACATATACTATTGCACTAGGGCATTAAAGCCAGGGGATCCTCCCGGTTTAATATTAGATCCAAAACAGGGTTGATTCAGTTTTTACCCAGGTGGAGTGACGGCTTATTTTCAGATAACGATTTGCTAACGTGAAGACGCTCTGCACTCAGGGGTTTTACCAACGTGGAGACGCTCTGCACTCAGGGGTTTTACCAACGTGGAGACGCTCTGCACTCAGGGGTTTTACCAACGTGGAGACGCTCTGCACTCAGGGGTTTTACCAACGTGGAGACGCTCTGCACTCAGGGGTTTTACCAACGTGGAGACGCTCTGCACTCAGGGGTTTTACCAACGTGGAGACGCTCTGCACTCAGGGGTTTTACCAACGTGGAGACGCTCTGCACTCAGGGGTTTTACCAACGTGGAGACGCTCTGCACTCAGGGGTTTTACCAACGTGACGACGCTCTGCACTCAGGGGTTTTACCAACATGGAGACGCTCTGCACTCAGGGGTTTTACCAACGTGGAGACGCTCTGCACTCAGGGGTTTTACCAACGTGGAGACGCTCTGCACTCAGGGGTTTTACCAACGTGGAGACGCTCTGCACTCAGGGGTTTTACCAACGTGG
The DNA here is from genome assembly GCF_964263955.1 of Coregonus lavaretus. Classification (NCBI taxonomy): domain Eukaryota; kingdom Metazoa; phylum Chordata; class Actinopteri; order Salmoniformes; family Salmonidae; genus Coregonus; species Coregonus lavaretus. The sequence goes on from NW_028157743.1 coordinate 7,146, forward strand.
AGACGCTCTGCACTCAGGGGTTTTACCAACGTGGAGACGCTCTGCACTCAGGGGTTTTACCAACGTGGAGACGCTCTGCACTCAGGGGTTTTACCAACGTGGAGACGCTCTGCACTCAGGGGTTTTACCAACATGAAGAAGCTCTGCACTCAGGGATTTTACTAACATGATGAAGCTCTGCACTCAGGGGTTGTCAAAACACTGCCTCGTGTCTTGTGGGACACAGGCAGCGTAGAATCATCGGCTTAGAGAAAAAGGTCACAGGAACCGGCTGCTTTCAAGTCATCGATGTCCAGCAGGGAATCTTGCCCCCAAGGAAATATAGCTGCTGCATTTGGAGTAGCTAATGGGAATCCTAATAAACGAATTAACCAAAACAAGTAAGAGTAGGGGTGTTAACCCCGGTGTCCTGGCTTAATTCCCAGCCTGGCTCTCGTACCGTCATGGCCACCCTAATCATCCCCAGCTTCTAATTGGCTTAAGCCCTATTGAGACGGGACTAGTTTTATTATAGAAACGTTGGTAATGTAATTATTACCTCATCATGTTGGTTTTTTTCCAGAGGGCGATTTACTTTTTTTTAACCAAAAATTAACCCTTGCGATTTTTTTTTTTTTCATTCCAAAATGGACGGTTATGACGGAAGCCTGGAGACTGTTCTAAGGAGAGCCTAATATTGTCTTTCAGTTCTAAAATAATAAGAAAGGTCAATAAAGGACCGTGAACTGTATGCGGACGTTTAACTGACGGATTTGGCAAAATATCGTCCGTGACCAAACAGATCATCTGAAGTCTTTGTTGGGGATGTTGACAAGGGATGGCGATTCGCGTGGGATAAGTATTATCAGAGGAACTAGGAGTAAAACAGTAGTTTACCTTTTTTATTTTACCAGGTTCGTCTCGTTGAGAATAAAACATATTTCCTAAGAGAGACCTGGCCAGGAAATCGGCACACACTTCCAGACACAAAGACAACCTAAAACACAAAACGGTTTAAATCAGACATTTACACATTGAGCAGGCGATCATTATTTTGGGGAAGTGTGACGCGTCTAGGGGTCAAAATATCGACATCCCCCCACTTTATTGTCCTCCGTAGATTTGACCCTTTGCCCCTAGCTTTGAACTCGTTCAAGGAGACGAGCTCCTGCAATTTAATGTCCTTATGTAGCTTGTTCCAAGTGGAAGAAGACTGGAATGCTTTTTTTTTTTACCAGCTCTGTACAAAATACATTCCTGTGAGCGTAGCCGATAGTTGTCGTTTGTCTGCTAGACAATGTAGGTACCTGGAAAAACTCCCCAGTCCTTAACGATTACAAGCATACCCATAACATAACGCAGCCACCACTGTGATTGAAAATATGGAGAGTGGTAATCAGTAATGTGTTGTATTAGATTTGTTCCAAACATAATGCTTTGTATTCAGGACAAAAAAAATACATTTTTTGCATTTTTTGCAGTATTGCTTTCGTATTTATTGCAAACAGGATTCATGTTTTTGAATATTTTTATTCTGTACAGGCGTTCTTCTTTTCACTCTGTCATTTAGGGTTAGTATTGTGGAGTAACTACAATGTTGTTGATCCATCCTCGGTTTTCTCCTATCACAGCCATTTTAACTCTGTAACTGTTTTAAAATCACCATCAGCCTCATAGTGAAATCCCTGAGAGGTTTCCTTCCTCTCCGGCAACTGAGTTAGGAAGGACGCCTCACAATTCACTGCTCGACTGAGGGACCTTACAGGTAATTGTCAAGAGGTGTGAATACTTTCTGAAGGAACTGTACCTGTTGTTGCTGTTTTTGTTAAACTTTACCGTATTCAACAGATTATCCAGCTGGCTCTATGACTGGTTCTGGAGTTGGATTTGTCATAAGCATTGATTTAGGGAAAACTTTACCACAGATGGAAACCACTGGCCTATCTTTGATGTCACCACAGATGGAAACCACTGGCCTATCTTTGACTTCACCACAGATGGAAACCACTGGCCTATCTATGACGTCACCACAGATGGAAACCACTGGCCTATCTTTGACTTCACCACAGATGGAAACCACTGGCCTATCTTTGACTTCACCACAGATGGAAACCACTGGCCTATCTTTGACATCACCACAGATGGAAACCACTGGCCTATCTTTGACGTCACCACAGATGGAAACCACTTGCCTATCTTTGACGTCACCACAGATGGAAACCACTGGCCTATCTTTGACTTCACCACAGATGGAAACCACTGGCCTATCTTTGACGTCACCACAGATGGAAACCACTGGCCTATCTTTGACTTCACCACAGATGGAAACCACTGGCCTATCTTTGACGTCACCACAGATGGAAACCACTGGCCTATCTTTGACTTCACCACAGATGGAAACCACTGGCCTATCTTTGACGTCACCACAGATGGAAACCACTGGCCTATCTTTGACTTCACCACAGATGGAAACCACTGGTCGTTCTTTGACGTCACCACAGATGGAAACCACTGGCCTATCTATGACGTCACCACAGATGGAAACCACTGGCCTATCTTTGACGTCACCACAGATGGAAACCACTGGCCTATCTTTGACTTCACCACAGATGGAAACCACTGGCCTATCTTTGACGTCACCACAGATGGAAACCACTGGCCTATCTTTGACTTCACCACAGATGGAAACCACTGGCCTATCTTTGACGTCACCACAGATGGAAACCACTGGCCTATCTTTGACTTCACCACAGATGGAAACCACTGGCCTATCTTTGACGTCACCACAGATGGAAACCACTGGCCTATCTTTGACATCACCACAGATGGAAACCACTGGCCTATCTTTGACTTCACCACAGATGGAAACCACTGGCCTATCTTTGACTACACCACAGATGGAAACCACTGGCCTATCTTTGACGTCACCACAGATGGAAACCACTGGCCTATCTTTGACTTCACCACAGATGGAAACCACTGGCCTATCTTTGACGTCACCACAGATGGAAACCACTGGCCTATCTTTGACTTCACCACAGATGGAAACCACTGGCCTATCTTTGACGTCACCACAGATGGAAACCACTGGCCTATCTATGACGTCACCACAGATGGAAACCACTGGCCTATCTTTGACGTCACCACAGATGGAAACCACTGGCCTATCTTTGACTTCACCACAGATGGAAACCACTGGTCGTTCTTTGACGTCACCACAGATGGAAACCACTGGCCTATCTATGACGTCACCACAGATGGAAACCACTGGCCTATCTTTGACGTCACCACAGATGGAAACCACTGGCCTATCTTTGACTTCACCACAGATGGAAACCACTGGTCGTTCTTTGACGTCACCACAGATGGAAACCACTGGCCTATCTATGACGTCACCACAGATGGAACACTTGTGGTTTCTAGCTAACGTTACACCAATCAAAGCTGTGGGGGGGGGGGTGTAGTAAATCAAATCTTTAGTGGTCAAAACCATTAATCTTAAGGCGATGGGGGGAGCGGGTTTTTAAAATGCGATCATATCGCGCAATTATACCATTTTATATAATAGACAGATATATAGCTACAAAATATTAGAAAATTGACAAATTATCCAATGGATTATTACATTTTACATTTAAGTCATTTAGCAGACGCTCTTATCCAGAGCCACTTACAGTTAGTGAGTGCATACATTTTCATACTGGCCCCCCGAGGGAAACGAACCCACAACCCTGGCGTTGCAAGCGCCATGCTCTACCAACTGATCTACAGGGGATTATGATAATCTTCTGGTAAAAAAAGTGGTTCTTTACTGATGCAGGGAAGTCCCATTGAGACCAATGGCTCTTTACTGATGCAGGGAAGTCCCATTGAGACCAATGGCTCTTTACTGATGCAGGGAAGTCCCATTGAGACCAATGGCTCTTTACTGATGCAGGGAAGTCCCATTGAGACCAATGGCTCTTTACTGATGCAGGGAAGTCTCATTGAGACCAATGGCTCTTTACTGATGCAGGGAAGTCTCATTGAGACCAATGGCTCTTTACTGATGCAGGGAAGTCCCATTGAGACCAATGGCTCTTTACTGATGCAGGGAAGTCTCATTGAGACCAATGGCTCTTTACTGATGCAGGGAAGTCTCATTGAGACCAATGGCTCTTTACTGATGCAGGGAAGTCTCATTGAGACCAATGGCTCGTAAGCAGAGTTCCCTTGCAAAAAAAGTACATCATCAGGAATGAATGATACAATTACAACACAGATGGGAGCATGAGAACAGTAGGATGAACAGGGCTCGTCGTTTAAACAGTAGGATGAACAGGGCTCGTCGTTTAAACAGTAGGATGAACAGGGCTCGTAGTTTCAACAGTAGGATGAACAGGGCTCGTAGTTTCAACAGTAGGATGAACAGGGCTCGTGGTTTCAACAGTAGGATGAACAGGGCTCGTAGTTTAAGCAGTAGGATGAACAGGGCTCGTAGTTTCAACAGTAGGACGAACAGGGCTCGTCGTTTTTTTAAAGCAGTAGGATGAACAGGGCTAGTCGTTTTTTAAACAGTAGGATGAACAGGGCTCGTAGTTTCAACAGTAGGATGAACAGGGCTCGTGGTTTCAACAGTAGGACGAACAGGGCTCGTAGTTTAAACAGTAGGACGAACAGGGCTCGTAGTTTCAACAGTAGGACGAACAGGGCTCGTAGTTTCAACAGTAGGACGAACAGGGCTCGTCGTTTTTTTTTAAACAGTAGGATGAACAGAGCTCGTCGTTTTTTAAACAGTAGGATGAACAGGGCTCGTGGTTTTTTTTAAACAGTAGGATGAACAGGGCTCGTCGTTTAAACAGTAGGATGAACAGGGCTCGTCGTTTAAACAGTAGGATGAACAGGGCTCGTCGTTGTTTTTAAACAGTAGGATGAACAGGGCTCGTAGTTTAAACAGTAGGATGAACAGGGCTCGTAGTTTCAACAGTAGGATGAACAGGGCTCGTTGTTTAAACAGTAGGATGAACAGGGCTCGTGGTTTCAACAGTAGGATGAACAGGGCTCGTGGTTTCAACAGTAGGATGAACAGGGCTTGTAGTTTCAACAGTAGGATGAACAGGGCTCGTAGTTTCAACAGTAGGATGAACAGGGCTCGTGGTTTCAACAGTAGGATGAACAGGGCTCGTCGTTTAAACAGTAGGATGAACAGGGCTCGTGGTTTCAACAGTAGGATGAACAGGGCTCGTGGTTTCAACAGTAGGATGAACAGGGCTCGTAGTTTCAACAGTAGGATGAACAGGGCTTGTCGTTGTTTTTAAACAGTAGGATGTCCTGATCTACTGTGTCGAATGCCATTTGAAGATCTAGCATTACCATTCCACAGAACCTCCCTGACCCACCTCTTATGTCTACGTGGTCCGTTAGCCTGATCTACTGTGTCGAATGCCATTTGAAGATCTAGCATTACCATTCCACAGAACCTCCCTGACCCACCTCTTATGTCTACGTGGTCCGTTAGCCTGATCTACTGTGTCGAATGCCATTTGAAGATCTAGCATTACCATTCCACAGAACCTCCCTTACCCAACTCCTTATGTCTACGTGGTCCGTTAGGTAGTGCAAGCAGAATGCCCGGGTGGGGGCTCAACCTGCTCATGGGCAGTGGACCACAAATCCGTGTTGGAGTCATAACAGAATTTAATGGGGATATAAATGTATAGCTCCTGGTGAGTACTGAGAAATAAGGAGAAGCATTGAGGTTTAGGCCCCTGATAGTCTAGCGTCCTGTCCAGGGGGGGGTGTTTTTTGTACATCAAGCTGCCTCCCGCTACTGAAACAGGAGATAAGACTCCTGCCCTGTGGGCCGCTTTGCTTCAGACAAGGCTACTTGCATAGAAATGTGGAGGATCATCTCAGAATGTGTGTTTTTCTCCCGTCTGCTAGGTGTGGTGTCCGATGTCTCCAGAGTTCTACCGGGAGTACGTGGCGATCAAGACTAAGAGACGTATCCTCCTCTACACCATGAACCCCAACAAGTTCAGAGCCTGTCAGTTCCTCATCAAGTTCCACGAGAGACGGAACGACAAGATCATGGTGTTCGCTGACAACGTCTTCGCTCTGAAGGAGTACGCCATCCGCCTCAACAAGTAGGTGGAGAGACACGCACGCACGCACGCACGCACGCACGCACGCACGCACACACACACACACACACACACACACACACACACACACACACACACACACACACACACACACACACACACACACACACACACACACACACACACACACACACACACACACACACACACACACACACACACACACACACACACAGCCATCTGCCTCGACAGGTAGGTAGAGAGAAGGACACACACAAGTGCATCGGCAACGTCGTCCCCACAGTGACCGTACTTGCAGTGCATTCGGAAAGTATTCAGACCCCTTCCCTTTTTCCACATTTTGCTACGTTACAGCCTTATTCTAAAATGGATTAAATAAATAAAAATCCTCATCAATCTGCACACAATACCCCAGAATGACCCAATACCCCATAATGACAAAATACCCCATAATGACCCAATACCCCATAATGACCCAATACCCCATAATGACAAAGTGAAAACAGGTTTTTAGTTTAAAGTGGTGCGTGCATATGTATTCATCCCCTTTGCTATGAAGCCGCTAAATAAGATCTGGTGCAACCAATTACCTTCAGAAGTCACATAATTAGTTAAATAAAGTCCACCTGTGTGCAATCTAAGTGTCACATGATCTCAGTATATATACACCTGTTCTGAAAGGCCCCAGAGTCTGCAACACCACTAAGCAAGGGGCACCACCAAGCAAGCGGCACCATGAAGACCAAGGAGCTCTCCAAACAGGTCAGGGACAAAGTTGTGGAGAAGTACAGATCAGGGTTGGGTTATAAAAAAATATCCGAAACTTTGAACATCCCACGGAGCACCATTAAATCCATTATTAAAAAATGGAAAGAATATGGCACCACAACAAACCTGCCAAGAGAGGGCCGCCCACCAAAACTCACGGACCAGGCAAGGAGGGCATGAATCAGAGAGGCAACAAAGAGACCAAAGATAACCCTGAAGGAGCTGCAAAGCTCCACAGCGGAGATTGGAGTATCTGTCCATAGGACCACTTTAAGCCGTACACTCCACAGAACTGGGCTTTCAGAGCAGTGGCCAGAAAAAAGCAATTGCTTAAAAGGCATGTGGGAGACTCCCCAAACATATGGAAGAAGGTACTCTGGTCAGATGAGACTAAAATTTAGCTTTTTGGCCATCAAGGAAAACGCTATGTCTGGCACAAACCCAACACCTCTCATCACCCCCGAGAACACCATCCCCACAGTGAAGCATGGTGGTGGCAGCATCATGCTGCGGGATGTTTTTCATCGGCAGGGACTGGGAAACTGGTCAGAATTGAAGGAATGATGGATGGTGCTAAATACAGGGAAATTGTTGAGGGGAAACCTGTTTGTCTTCCAGAGATTTGAGACTGGGACGGAGGTTCACCTTCCAGCAGGTCAATGACCCTAAGCATACTGCTAAAGCAACACTCAAGTGGTTTAAGGGGAAATATTTAAATGTCTTGGAATGGCCTAGTCAAAGCCCAGACCTCAATCCAATTGAGAATTTGTGGTATGACTTAAAGATTGCTGTACACCAGCGGAACCCATCCAACTTGAAGGAGCTGGAGTAGTTTTGCCTTGAAGAATGGGCAAAAATCCCAGTGGCTAGATGTGCCAAGCTTATAGAGACATACCCCAAGAGACTTGCGGCTGTAATTGCTGCAAAAGGTGGCTCTACAAAGTATTGACTTTGGGGGGGGTGAATAGTTATGCACGCTCAAGTTTTCTGTTTTTTTGTCTTATTTCTTGTTTGTTTCGCAATTAAAACATATTTTGTATCTTCAAAGTGGTAGGCATGTTGTGTAAATCAAATGATACAAACCGCCAAAAAATCCATTTTAATTCCAGGTTGTAAGGCAACAAAATAGGAAAAATGCCAGGGGGGGTGAATACTTTCGCAAGCCACTGTACATATCTACCTCAGTGACCTCGTACCCCTGCACATGGACTCAGTACTGGTACCACGTGTATACAGCCAAGTTATCGTTCCTCATTGTGGATTTATTCCTCCTGTTATTGTTTTTCTATTGTTCTCTCTGCGTTGTTGGAAAAAGACCCGTCAGGAAGCATTTCACTGTTGTCTACGAAGCACGTGACAAATAAAATGTGCTTTGATTTGACACACGCACACACACACACGCACACACACACGCGCACACACACACACGCACACACACACGCACACACGCACACACACACACACACACACACACACACACACACACACACACACACACACACACACACACACACACACACACACACACACACACACACACACACACACACAGCCGTCCGCCTCAACATGTAGTTGGGTGTTTCCCAAGTCAAAGTTTCTTGTCAGATATGGAGGAGAGTTGGTGATCGGAAGGGTTTGCTGAGTAATTTGATTGATTGATCTAACGTCTCTCTCCTCTCAGGTCCTATATCTAACGTCTCTCTCCTCTCAGGTCCTATATCTAACGTCTCTCTCAGGTCCTATATCTAACGTCTCTCTCCTCTCAGGTCCTATATCTAACGTCTCTCTCCTCTCAGGTCCTATATCTAACGTCTCTCTCAGGTCCTATATCTAACGTCTCTCTCAGGTCCTATATCTAACGTCTCTCTCCTCTCAGGTCCTATATCTAACGTCTCTCTCAGGTCCTATATCTAACGTCTCTCTCCTCTCAGGTCCTATATCTAACGTCTCTCTCCTCTCAGGTCCTATATCTAACGTCTCTCTCCTCTCAGGTCCTATATCTAACGCCTCTCTCCTCTCAGGTCCTATATCTAACGTCTCTCTCAGGTCCTATATCTAACGCCTCTCTCCTCTCAGGTCCTATATCTAACGTCTCTCTCAGGTCCTATATCTAACGTCTCTCTCAGGTCCTATATCTAACGTCTCTCTCAGGTCCTATATCTAACGTCTCTCTCAGGTCCTATATCTAACGTCTCTCTCCTCTCAGGTCCTATATCTAACGTCTCTCTCCTCTCAGGTCCTATATCTAACGTCTCTCTCCTCTCAGGTCCTATATCTAACGTCTCTCTCCTCTCAGGTCCTATATCTAACGTCTCTCTCCTCTCAGGTCCTATATCTAACGTCTCTCTCAGGTCCTATATCTAACGTCTCTCTCAGGTCCTATATCTAACGTCTCTCTCCTCTCAGGTCCTATATCTAACGTCTCTCTCCTCTCAGGTCCTATATCTAACGTCTCTCTCCTCTCAGGTCCTATATCTAACGTCTCTCTCAGGTCCTATATCTAACGTCTCTCTCAGGGCCTATATCTAATGTCTCTCTCCTCTCAGGCCCTATATCTATGGCCCCACCTCTCAGGTCCTATATCTAACGTCTCTCTCCCCTCAGGTCCTATATCTAACGTCTCTCTCAGGGCCTATATCTAATGTCTCTCTCCTCTCAGGTCCTATATCTAACGTCTCTCTCTTCTCAGGTCCTATATCTAACGTCTCTCTCCTCTCAGGTCCTATATCTAATGTCTCTCTCCTCTCAGGCCCTATATCTATGGCCCCACCTCTCAGGTCCTATATCTAACGTCTCTCTCCTCTCAGGTCCTATATCTAACGTCTCTCTCCTCTCAGGTCCTATATCTAACGTCTCTCTCCTCTCAGGTCCTATATCTAACGTCTCTCTCCTCTCAGGTCCTATATCTAACGTCTCTCTCAGGTCCTATATCTAACGCCTCTCTCCTCTCAGGTCCTATATCTAACGTCTCTCTCAGGTCCTATATCTAACGCCTCTCTCCTCTCAGGTCCTATATCTAACGTCTCTCTCAGGTCCTATATCTAACGTCTCTCTCAGGTCCTATATCTAACGTCTCTCTCAGGTCCTATATCTAACGTCTCTCTCAGGTCCTATATCTAACGTCTCTCTCCTCTCAGGTCCTATATCTAACGTCTCTCTCAGGTCCTATATCTAACGTCTCTCTCCTCTCAGGTCCTATATCTAACGTCTCTCTCCTCTCAGGTCCTATATCTAACGTCTCTCTCAGGTCCTATATCTAACGTCTCTCTCCTCTCAGGTCCTATATCTAACGTCTCTCTCAGGCCCTATATCTAACGTCTCTCTCCTCTCAGGCCCTATATCTAACGCCTCTCTCCTCTCAGGTCCTATATCTAACGTCTCTCTCAGGTCCTATATCTAACGTCTCTCTCCTCTCAGGTCCTATATCTAACGTCTCTCTCCTCTCAGGTCCTATATCTAACGTCTCTCTCAGGTCCTATATCTAACGTCTCTCTCCTCTCAGGTCCTATATCTAACGTCTCTCTCAGGTCCTATATCTAACGTCTCTCTCAGGTCCTATATCTAACGTCTCTCTCCTCTCAGGTCCTATATCTAACGTCTCTCTCCTCTCAGGTCCTATATCTAACGTCTCTCTCAGGTCCTATATCTAACGTCTCTCTCCTCTCAGGCCCTATATCTAACGTCTCTCTCCTCTCAGGTCCTATATCTAACGTCTCTCTCAGGTCCTATATCTAACGTCTCTCTCCTCTCAGGTCCTATATCTAACGTCTCTCTCAGGTCCTATATCTAACGTCTCTCTCCTCTCAGGCCCTATATCTAACGTCTCTCTCCCCTCAGGCCCTATATCTAACGTCTCTCTCCTCTCAGGTCCTATATCTAACGTCTCTCTCAGGTCCTATATCTAACGTCTCTCTCCTCTCAGGTCCTATATCTAACGTCTCTCTCAGGTCCTATATCTAACGTCTCTCTCCTCTCAGGTCCTATATCTAACGTCTCTCTCCTCTCAGGTTCTATATCTAACGTCTCTCTCCTCTCAGGTCCTATATCTAACGTCTCTCTCCTCTCAGGCCCTATATCTAACGTCTCTCTCCTCTCAGGTCCTATATCTAACGTCTCTCTCCTCTCAGGTCCTATATCTAACGTCTCTCTCAGGTCCTATATCTAACGTCTCTCTCCTCTCAGGTCCTATATCTAACGTCTCTCTCCTCTCAGGTCCTATATCTAACGTCTCTCTCCTCTCAGGTCCTATATCTAACGTCTCTCTCCTCTCAGGTCCTATATCTAACGTCTCTCTCCTCTCAGGTCCTATATCTAACGTCTCTCTCAGGTCCTATATCTAACGTCTCTCTCCTCTCAGGTCCTATATCTAACGTCTCTCTCAGGTCCTATATCTAACGTCTCTCTCCTCTCAGGTCCTATATCTAACGTATCTCTCAGGTTCTATATCTAACGTCTCTCCTCTCAGGCCCTATATCTAACGTCTCTCTCCTCTCAGGCCCTATATCTAACGCCTCTCTCCTCTCAGGTCCTATATCTAACGTCTCTCTCCTCTCAGGCCCTATATCTAATGTCTCTCTCCCCTCAGGCCCTATATCTAACGTCTCTCTCCCCTCAGGTCCTATATCTAACGTCTCTCTCCTCTCAGGTCCTATATCTAACGTCTCTCTCAGGTCCTATATCTAATGTCTCTCTCCTCTCAGGCCCTATATCTAACGTCTCTCTCCTCTCAGGTCCTATATCTAACGTCTCTCTCCTCTCAGGTCCTATATCTAACGTCTCTCTCAGGTCCTATATCTAACGTCTCTCTCCTCTCAGGGCCTATATCTAATGTCTCTCTCCTCTCAGGTCCTATATCTAACGTCTCTCTCAGGGCCTATATCTAATGTCTCTCTCCTCTCAGGTCCTATATCTAACGTCTCTCTCCTCTCAGGCCCTATATCTAACGTCTCTCTCCTCTCAGGCCCTATATCTAACGTCTCTCTCCTCTCAGGCCCTATATCTATGGCCCCACCTCTCAGGGAGAGAGAATGCAGATCCTGCAGAACTTCAAACACAACCCCAAGATCAACACCATCTTCATCTCCAAGGTAACCAACTACTCCCCAATCACATCATTTCTCAGAGGTTACCTGGGGTGTATTCTCTCCAAACGGGGAGGGACCTAAGTGAATTTGTCCAATAGAAACTCATTTTTTGTTGCAATACGTGTTCCGTTGCGAAAAGTTTTTCGCTACAGTTTTTAATTAATGCACCCCCTGTGTTGAGTGGCTCAGGCTGTAGTTTCACATTGTCGTCATACGGTGAAAACCGAGTGTCACTACAAATTGTGAAATGAGGTTATCTGGGTCAGGCCAGTTTGAATATATTTGTAGTAGGGTCTCTTTCCTCTTTTAGCTGTGAAGTGAGAGTGAGAGCACCCTCATGCATGCTTGTCCCGGTAACTTCCAAAATAAACACCAACATAAAGTGTCTTAATAGGGCTTTGGGCCACCAGCAGCCAGAACAGCTTCAATGCACCTTGGCATAGATTCTACAAGAGTCTGGAACTCTATTGAAGGGATTCTTCATTTTGAGAAATTCCATCATTTTGGTGTTTTGTTGATGGAAAACACTGTCTCAGGCGCCGCTCCAGAATCTCCCATAAGTGTTAAATTGGGTTGAGATCTTGGTGACTGAGACGGCAAACTTAACATGTGTAACATGTGATAAACGTGAATCCGACCATCACCCCTGGTGAGACAAAACCGCGACTCGTCCGTGAAGAGCACTTTTTGCCAGTCCTGTCTGGTCCAGCGACGGTGGGTTTGTGCCCATAGGCGACGTTGTTGCCGGTGATGTCTGGTGAGGACCTGCCTTACAACAGGCCTACAAGCCCTCAGTCTGACCTCTATCAGCCTATTGTGGACAGTCTGAGCACTGATGGAGGGATTGTGCGTTCCTGGTGTAACTCAGGCAGTTGTTGTTGCCATCCTGTACCTGACCCGCAGGTGGGATGTTCGGATGTACAGATCCTGTGCAAGTATTGTTACACGTGGTCTGCCACTGCGAGGACGATCAGCTGTCCGTCCTGTCTCCCTGCAGCGCTGTCTTAGGCGTCTCACAGTACGGACATTGCAATTTATATCCCTGGCCACATCTGCAGTCCTCATGCCTCCTTGCAGCATGCCTAAGGCACGTTCACGCAGATGAGCAGGGACCCTGGGCATCTTTCTTTTGGTGTTTTTCAGAGTCAGTAGAAAGGCCTCTTTAGTGTCCTAAGTTTTCATAACTGTGACCTTAATTGCCTACCGTCTGTAAGCTGTTAGTGTCTTAACGACCGTTCCACAGGTGCATGTTCATTAATTGTTTACAATGAAGATATGTGAAGTTATTTGGATTTTTACGAATTATCTTTGAAAGACAGGGTCCTGAAAAAGGGACATTTCTTTTTTTGCTGAGTTTATGTTATATATCGACAACAGTCATTACCTCTTATCAGTCTCATTCTGAACGTTGCATAATCCTTGAACCTGCAAAAACTCTAACCTTATTGATGAATCAGCAATACACAAATTGGCTTAATGATTTATTTACTAACTGTTATGATGAGTTTCTGGTATTGAGAAGATGCAAGAATTTACTTAGACATTCTGTGGAGATTTTATACCAAGTATTTATTGGATCGCGACCTCGTGGGTTCATCTAACAAACGGACATGGCTTTGCCCTTCGTCAGTTGAACTGCCCACACACACAAATCTAACCTCCTTCAATACTCTTGGTTATCCTTCCTTTCACATACATCTGGCAACCATCATGGGCACTCCCTTTCTCTGTTGTTATTGCCCTTTGCCCCAGGTCATTATATCCTGTCCATCAATCATGCTATCTTAAACATCAGTAATCTCCTTTGACATAAGGAATGTAGACTTTCTGGCACCAAACCTAATTATCGAATAACTCTTTCCTGGTCCCCACGATACTATGACATGACATCATTACACCATTAAAAAACATCATATCACTAACTAACTAAATAATAATACAATACAAGTTATTGATTACTAACGTAAATACAATGAAAACAGGTCCCTAGTGGACTGGACTAACAATAGCATGAATGCTTGGGTAGGAGGAGGGTCAGAGTGGAAAGGGAGAGACAGAGATTCAAACTATCGTGGTTACTTTTGGAAACTACGCTACACGGAAATACAGAAACGCTTAAAACCCCCACTAAACGCTCATTCGGATTAGAAATGCAACAGATATTTACGTGTAGCTGTCCTCGATAGTCGAGTTGATGATGTAGGACTCTGGTTTGCCCACCAGAGATCCCAATGTCCTCGGTAGAGTTTCTGGTCGTAGCGGTGGTTAGAATAGTTACTTCAGATGTACCAGCGGTTGTCTGAGAGGGATTGTCCTCTCCTCTCTCGTGTCTTTTTAGTGAAAGTTCTCTAGACGACTATACTTGCCAGCTGCAGACTGAGATGATAAGGTCTAGTGCATTGTCTCCTTCTTCACCCTGTGTAGAGGTTGAGAGTTTCAGAGTTTCTCCATTTCAAACGTGTGAACTAACGTCTCACGTCTTTCTGGTCTAACCATTTTGTAACGTGTAGCTTCAGTTTCACGCTTCTTGATCTTGTAGAAATTCGACCATTTGCAACATTCCGGCTTATACCGTATTATGCTTGGTCTTCCTTTTGTTAACGGTGTTGTAGTTTTAAACCATTTTGTAACGTTTGGCTCACGCTTCACGTCTGCTGGTCTTGCAGAGTGGCAACCATTTTAAGCCGTGGCGCTTCCTGGTCTTGCAGAGTGGCAACCATTTTAAGCCGTGGCGCTTCCTGGTCTTGTAGAGTGGCAACCATTTTAAGCCGTGGGGCTTCCTGGTCTGGTAGAAATTCAACCATTTGCAATGTTTAGCTCACTCTTCACTTCTGCTGGTCTAATGTTAATTTGTTTTTCCAAGGCTTTTTATGCCCTCTGGGTAAAAGGGGCGTCCCATCATGTTTGTGCTCATCTGGGCGTGGCCACTGACTGAAAACAAATCAATATGGAAAACAATCATCTCATCTAGAACAATCAGAATCATCTAGAATGATAAAATCACATTGTTATCTTCACTAAAGTATTATTATACTTAATCATTTGTTTTATACAACAATTAGATGCAAACCTCATAACTGGGAAGTGTAGCCCCCCCACCAGAGATAGTTATGTTGTTCCACCATCTTTAATGACAACATAGTAATGGATTTGACATGATTGTTCTTTAAGTCCCCACCAACCATTTCCCACATTATTTTTTTAAGTAGGAATATTGTTCCATTATCCGCTTTTGGATGTTGGAGTCTTGGCGGGAAGACTTCCTTTGTTAACAAAAGGGGTCCTTTCTCCAGATACTTTGTGGCAAGGAAGAGAAAGTCTGCGCGGTCTTTTACGACCGGTCATAAAACTGGCCCCCAGGAGAGGGGGTGTTCAAACCTTTTCCTAGCCGGCATTAGAGCAGGAGAGAAGGGGTTTCCCAACCCTCTGCTCAGGGACCACCACACGTGGTCCTCTGTAGCTCAGCTGGTAGAGCACGGCGCTTGTAACGCCAAGGTAGTGGGTTCGATCCCCGGGACCACCCCATACACAAAAAATGTATGCACGCATGACTGTAAGTCGCTTTGGATAAAAGCGTCTGCTAAATGGCATATTATATTATATTATTTATGTTTGATCGTCAACCCATGAGGGCAAGTCATGACAGGGGACATAGCCATGGTAGCCAACATAATGACCTGGCTAGCATTTTTATACTTGACCCTAAGCATGATGGGATGTTAATTGCTCAATTAACTCAGGAACCACACCTGTGTGGAAGCACCTGCTTTCAATATACGTTATATCCCTCATTTACTCTACTGTTTCCTTTGTTTTGGCAGTTACCTGTATTCATCCACACTATCACTCACACTATCACTCACACTATCACTCACACTATCACTCACACTATCACTCACACTATCACTCACACTATCACTCACACTATCACTATCACTCACACTATCACTCACACTATCACTCACACTATCACTCACACTATCACTCACATTATCACTCACAAACACTCTCTCTCTCTCTCTCTCTCTCTCTCTCTCTCTCTCTCTCTCTCTCTCTCTCTGTCTCTCTCTCTCTCTGTCTCTCTCTCTCTGTCTCTCTCTCTGTCTCTCTCTCTGTCTCTCTCTCTCTCTCTCTGTCTCTCTCTCTCTCTCTCTCTCTGTCTCTCTCTCTCTCTCTCTCTCTCTCTCTCTCTCTGTCTCTCTCTCTCTCTCTCTCTCTCTCTCTCTCTCTCTCTCTCTCTCTCTCTCTCTCTCCTCTCTCTCCTCTCTCTCCTCTCTCTCCTCTCTCTCCTCTCTCCTCTCTCTCTCTCTCTCCATGTTGCCAGGTGGGTGACACATCCTTTGACCTTCAGAGGCTAATGTTCTAATCCAGATCTCCTCTCACGGGGGATCTCGCAGACAGGAGGCTCAGAGGCTTGGCAGGGTGCTGCGAGCCAAGAAAGGTGTGTGTGTGTGTGTAACTATCACTTGTACGTATTGTATGGTCAAATGCCATCATTGATTTGACTGTGAGATTGAAATTGACCTTTCACTGATAGTCTTTTCCTGTTTCCCCTTTCCACACACACACACACCTCCACACACACCTCCACACACACCTCCACACACACACACACACACACACACACACACACACACACACACACACACACACACACACACACACACACACACACACACACACACACCCTCCACACACACCTCCACACACACCTCCACACCCAACACACACACACACACACCTCCACACACACCTCCACACACACCTCCACACACACCTCCACACACACACACACACACACACACACACACACACCTCCACACACACCTCCACACACACACACACACACACACACACACACACACCTCCACACACACCTCCACACACACACCTCCACACACACCTCCACACACACACACCTCCACACACACCTCCACACACACACACCTCCACACACACCTCCACACACCTCCACACACACCTCCACACACACCTCCACACACACCTCCACACACACACCTCCACACACACACACCTCCACACACACCTCCACACACACCTCCACACACACATCCACACACACACACACACCTCCACACACACACACACACCACCACACACACCTCCACACACACACACACACACACACACACCTCCACACACCTCCACACACACCTCCACACACACACACACCTCCACACACACCTCCACACACACCTCCACACACACCTCCACACACACCTCCACACACACCTCCACACACACACCCACACACACACACACACACACACACACACACACCTCCACACACACACACCTCCACACACACACACACTCACACCTCCACACACACACACACACACCTCCACACACACTCACACCTCCACACACACTCACAGGTATGGTAGCGGAGGAGTACAATGCCTACTTCTACTCGTTGGTGTCACAAGATACCCAGGAGATGGCCTACAGCACCAAGAGACAAAGGTTCCTGGTGGACCAGGGCTACAGCTTCAAGGTCAGTTACAATACAATACTAACCCAAACAGAGACAGAGGTTCCTGGTGGACCAGGGCTACAGCTTCAAGGTCAGTTACAGTACAATACTAACCCAAACAGAGACCGAGGTTCCTGGTGGACCAGGGCTACAGCTTCAAGGTCAGTTACAGTACAATACTAACCCAAACAGAGACCGAGGTTCCTGGTGGACCAGGGCTACAGCTTCAAGGTCAGTTACAATACAATACTAACCCAAACAGTGTTTCCCCTATGGTTACAATACAATACTAACCCAAACAGTGTTTCCCCTATGGTTACAATACAATACTAACCCAAACAGTGTTTCCCCTATGGTTACAATACAATACTAACCCAAACAGTGTTTCCCCTATGGTTACAATACAATACTAACCCAAACAGTGTTTCCCCTATGGTTACAATACAATACTAACCCAAACAGTGTTTCCCCTATGGTTACAATACAATACTAACCCAAACAGTGTTTCCCCTATAGTTACAATACACATTTCAATCAAGCATTTTAGTTTTTAAAATTAAATAACAAAGGGAGCTTTTGAATAATGAGCCTGAACAATAAATAAACCATAATTCACGAATGCGTCCAACTGTTTTTAGTCTGCTGTAATAAAGGCGGCTTTATATATAATATTATTATTATTATTATTATTATTATCGTTAGAACAATCTCTCTGTTACACTTATTTGTTTTAGTTTTGTTTACGCTATTTCCAAATGGTCAGAAAAAAATTATATTGTAATCTAACAGCAACTGTTTGGCACACATGATACTCACGCAACGCTCGCTCCTATACCCTCCTTTTTATTGATCTCTTTCCACACAACTGAGTCAAATGTCTTCCACAGATCTGACTTCTCCTTTCCCTCCTGAGCAACCAGTAAACATTCGCCCGTTTTTCAAGTTTATTTTTCACGTCCACCGCCTCCATTTTGCTGTCGACATTACTGTGTTCGGAGTTTGTTATAACCAATTTATTCCTGTGATTATGACCGGCTAAATAGGTCAGGCCCTATTGGTCGCATGAAAGCGATGCTTACATGTTTCACGTAAAGAGAGCAAAGGGTTGAGGGGAATGTTTTTGCCTCAACAAATTAGGGATTTCGGTAACAGAACTTTTCAGTCAGAAAACAAGTAAGAAACTAAAATGGCTGAAATGATTACACGCATTACCACGTCAGAGGCAGTCTGCACGTTCACGCATTACCACGTCAGAGGCAGTCTGGACGTTCACGCATTACCACGTCAGAGGCAGTCTGGACGTTCACACATTACCACGTCAGAGGCAGTCTGGACGTTCACACATTACCACGTCAGAGGCAGTCTGCGCGTTCACGCATTACCACGTCAGAGGCAGTCTGCGCGTTCACGCATTACCACGTCAGAGGCAGTCTGCGCGTTCACACATTACCACGTCAGAGGCAGTCTGCGCGTTCACACATTACCACGTCAGAGGCAGTCTGCGCGTTCACACATTACCACGTCAGAGGCAGTCTGCGCGTTCACACATTACCACGTCAGAGGCAGTCTGCGCGTTCACACATTACCACGTCAGAGGCAGTCTGCGCGTTCACACATTACCACGTCAGAGGCAGTCTGCGCGTTCACACATTACCACGTCAGAGGCAGTCTGCGCGTTCACACATTACCACGTCAGAGGCAGTCTGCGCGTTCACACATTACCACGTCAGAGGCAGTCTGCGCGTTCACACATTACCACGTCAGAGGCAGTCTGCGCGTTCACACATTACCACGTCAGAGGCAGTCTGCGCGTTCACACATTACCACGTCAGAGGCAGTCTGCGCGTTCACACATTACCACGTCAGAGGCAGTCTGCGCGTTCACACATTACCACGTCAGAGGCAGTCTGCGCGTTCACACATTACCACGTCAGAGGCAGTCTGCGCGTTCACACATTACCACGTCAGAGGCAGTCTGCGCGTTCACACATTACCACGTCAGAGGCAGTCTGCGCGTTCACGCATTACCACGTCAGAGGCAGTCTGCGCGTTCACGCATTACCACGTCAGAGGCAGTCTGCGCGTTCACGCATTACCACGTCAGAGGCAGTCTGCGCGTTCACACATTACCACGTCAGAGGCAGTCTGCGCGTTCACACATTACCACGTCAGAGGCAGTCTGCGCGTTCACACATTACCACGTCAGAGGCAGTCTGCGCGTTCACACATTACCACGTCAGAGGCAGTCTGGGCGTTCACACATTATCACGTCAGAGGCAGTCTGCGCGTTCACACATTACCACGTCAGAGGCAGTCTGCGCGTTCACACATTACCACGTCAGAGGCAGTCTGCGCGTTCACACATTACCACGTCAGAGGCAGTCTGCGCGTTCACACATTACCACGTCAGAGGCAGTCTGCGCGTTCACACATTACCACGTCAGAGGCAGTCTGCGCGTTCACACATTACCACGTCAGAGGCAGTCTGCGCGTTCACACATTACCACGTCAGAGGCAGTCTGCGCGTTCACACATTACCACGTCAGAGGCAGTCTGCGCGTTCACACATTACCACGTCAGAGGCAGTCTGCGCGTTCACACATTACCACGTCAGAGGCAGTCTGCGCGTTCACACATTACCACGTCAGAGGCAGTCTGGGCGTTCACACATTACCACGTCAGAGGCAGTCTGCGCGTTCACACATTACCACGTCAGAGGCAGTCTGGGCGTTCACACATTACCACGTCAGAGGCAGTCTGCACTTTCACACATTACGACACGTTGAAAAAAAAAAACGTTAAAAAGGAAATATTCTCTGGGTCTTTTCATGCTTGTCTCCCTATTAGGGATTGTTTGAAGTGACCAGTCCCTCCCTCCCTCCCTCCCTCCCCTCCCTCCCTCCCTCCCTCCCTCCCTCCCTCCCTCCTTCTCTCCCTCCCTCCCTCCCTCCCTCCCTCCCTCCCTCCCTCTCTCCCTCCCTCCCTCCCTCCCTCCCTCCCTCCCTCCTCTCCCTCCCTCTCTCCCGCCTAGCTTCGTAATTACTAAACTAATGACTGCGTGCAGGGAACATTCGCGTAAGCTTGCGAGATCAGGCGGCTTGCGAGGCTACCCTCT